>NC_064807.1:38947731-39035709 GCF_023721935.1 Panthera uncia
ACAAAATCTTATTCCTTAGTATGTGATTTCATAGAGGGAAGTGGAGAAAATGTCATAAAAGGCTCCTGAGGGAGCAAAAATAATGAAAAAAGAGGAGTCATCACTGGATAACAAGATTTGTTATAAAACTATAGTTATGACAGCGGTACAATCACAAGGACAAATACACCGATGGACTAGAAAAGAACCAGAAACAGACACACACACACACACAGCTTGGTTTATGAAAAAGGTGGCACCGCAGAGCAGAGTGGAAAGAATTTTCTTTTTAATAAATGGTGCTAAATCAATTGGCTATCCATCTGTGAAAAAAATGAAACCCTGACTCATACTTCATGAGAAATACAAAAATCAATTCCAGGTGGAAATATAAAAAATACGATACTTGGAAGACAACGTAGGAGAATTATATTGATGATCTGGGGATAGAAGACGACTTTTTAAATGGAACCCAAAAAACACTAACCAAAAAGGAAAAGATTGATGTTGGAGTACATGAAAATTAAAAACTTCTGTTCATCAAAAAATACCATCAACAGAGAAAAGGCAAGCTACAAGGCAGAAGAGATTTACAACACACATACTCAACAAAGAGCTCAAATCTAAAATGCCCTACAAAAAAAAAAAAGTCAAATAACCCCAACCACCAAATAGGCAAAACACTTAAACAGGCACACTGCACAAAATAGGCAGTCAGTTAGCATGTGAAAAGGGGCTCAATATCATTAGTCATTGGAGAAACGCAAATTAGAACACAATCAAGTTCCGCACCATCTCCGCCAAAATGGCTAACTAACTTCAGGAAGATCTGAACAAGCATTAGTGAGCCTGTGAAGGACCCTGAACTTACATTCTCTACTAGTGGGGGTTTAAATTCATAGAGCCGCTTTGGAAAACTGTTTAACGGTATTTCAAGGACCGTGGATATATCCTTTGAACACTACCACTCCTAGCCATAAGTCCAAGGGAAAGACACACACATGCAAGAGACATGAACAAGGATGTTTTCCCGCACCATTATTTGTAACAGCCTCGAACTGGAAATAACGTAAATGTCCTTCAATAGAATGGACAAATAAGTTGTCCTATAGGAAATGAAATACAGTTGACCCTTGAACATTGGTTTGAACTGGACCAGTCTACTTAACCCAGATTTTGTTTTTACTACATTGTAAATGTATTTTCTTTTCCTTAGGCCTTTATTAATAATATTTTCTTTTGTCTAGCTTATTTCATTGTAAGAATAGAGTATGTAATACATATACAGGATACAGGTTAATCGACTATATTATCGGTAAGGCTGCCTGTCAACAGTAGACTATTAGGAGCTAAGTTTTGGGGGAGTCAAAGTTATATATGAATTTTCGACTGTGCAGGGGATGGGCTCCCCTAACCCTGCATTGTTCAAGGGTCAACTGCACCATGAATATTTATAGCGATATTCACTGCAATGAAAATGAACTGTATCTAATGTAACAAAAAGAACAAATCTTATAAGCATTGCTCAAAGAGGCTTTGTGATAATTCAGTGAGCTGTATGTTTTTATTTTTGTGTATTCCTCTATATGTGTATTTTGGAATACAGAAAGTTGTGATCATGAAATACGTAACATAAAAATATTATAAAAATACTTTCTTAATTTTAGAAACAGAAACAAAACTTTTAAAATACATACAATAAAATGTAAAATAAAATTTGGTTACAATATGGCCTGTAAAAGGAGACACAAAAAAATGTCAAGTAAGTTCTAGAAAAGGATGTATTAGGAGACAGAAGGGGAAAGGGAGAGAGCAGCAGTCAGACTGGCTCCCTGATCTCATCCACCACTTTCTTCACTCTGATCCAACCAGACTGATCTCCCTGCTATTCCTCAAACACATCAAGCAAACTCCCGTATCAGGGCTGTTAACACTTGTCCTTCCTGGAAAACTCTTTCCCCAGATATCCATGTTTACTGCCTCACTGTCTTCGGGTCTCTCCCTAAACATCACCTTATTTGATAGAGACCCCTACGATTTTTTTTTTTTTTTTTTTAACCAGGGCCTATTTGCTTGTTTTTCCTTGCCCAAACTACAGAAAATCCCAGCATTCCCTATCTCCTTCATATATTTTATTTTTTTCCATTAGTACTTAGCTCCATCTGATATATATCTATTTCTTTACATACTGCCTGTCTCTCTCAGTAGTATGTACATTTCTTGAGGATAGGGACTTTTGCCCTTTTTGTTGTTCAATGAGGAGTCCCTGGAACCCAGACCCAGCTCTAGCTCACAGCAGGTACTCAATGAGTATTTATTGAATGAATAAATGAAAATGAGGAAGAAAGCTGACAAAAGAGCAGAATTTCCTCCCTCAACACATGAAGAGGCAGAGTACCACTTACAGAGACTGTTACACACATCCAATAGCAGAGATAAACACAGAAAAAGAAACACACAGGCAACAAGTACACAGACACACATGTCACAAAAACCAACAGAGGCAGAAGACAGGGGCACTTACATGAACTAATACTCCTATATTCCTATCTGGTAATCTTTTGTAATGATATCATGTAAACTTTCAAAATGTTAACAAAACTAGAAGGTAGTGGGGGCATCGCCTCTTGATGCAAGTTATCTGAAAATAAGCCAAGACTCAGATTCGGCCACTTATGATCTAGCATAAGTCTTCTAATATTTGGTCTGTGAGTTCCCTGAACTCATTTCTTCCAATAATCTTATCTTCTATCCTAATCTAGTCTCAATCCAAATTCTATAATTAAATCCGCATCACATCCTTTCCCATAACTGTACCCGTAACATAAATGCAAATTCAAGCACGGCACACTCCGAAAACCACCTCCCATCTTTCATGCCCAACTCCCTGTAGGCGTCAATGCTAACAAATCCTCAACCTCAGTGGGGCCTCACTCTGTTGACCCAACTACCAAACTATACTGGCCCACTTCTCAACCGTTCCACCACTCCTGTAATCATCTCATGTTTGAACTATACTCTGATCGTCTCGCAACTAGTCCTCCTGCTACTATCCTTGTGCTCCCTCAATCTATTCTTCCTAGCAATCAGTTTTCTTTCTAATATGTAAACGCCTTTGTGCAACCAGGCTCAAGACCCTTCAGTCGTTTCCAAAGTCCCGACCACCAAACATCCTGACAACAAAACACCTCCAACATCCAACTCCATCCCTCACTGCTCTCAATTCGGCTCCTCCTACCCTCTCCCCAATTGGCTCCACTCAAGATACAGTGGCCTTCTGACTGTTCCTTGGAAAGGTCAAATGTGCTCCCACCCCAGGGGGACTTGGCATGGTTCTCTCCTCTCCCTGGAATGTTCTTCCTCCCAGTATCAGTGACTTGCTTGCGTTCCAGGTCTCTGCTCAAGTGTCACTATTGAGAAAGGACTTCTCTGACTGTATTATCAATCATTAATGTCTATCCCTTACCCAACTTTATTCTACATCAGAATATTTATTTTGCATAGCATGTATTTGTTCACTGCCTAGCTCCACCAATTAGAATATAAGCTCCTTAATGCAAGAACTTTGTTTTATTCACTGCATCGTCAGAGCCTAGATCAGGGGCCAGTGTGCACAGAAGACACTCAACAAATATCTGTTAAATGACTAAACGAGTGTTCTTCATAATTTTTGAAAATGAACATCTATGCTATACAGATACAATTTTACATTATAAAACGATAAATTTTTATATCAATCAGTAGGAAGCAATTTTTATTTATAGGCTATTATTTTAAGTAGTTTTCTGTGTTTTTATGAGACCAGTCTGAAAATGAACAATATTTGAGGTATTTATGACCTTCCTCCTACGAAAAAGTTTCTCAACCTCAGCACAGGTGATCCTTTGGGCCAAATCACTCTTTGTTAGAGGGGACTGTCCTATGCATTGTAGGAGTTTTAGCAGCATCGCTGGCCTCCACCCACTAGATGCCTGAAGCAATCTGTCACAACCCAAAATGTCTCCTGACCTATCCAACGAATGTTCTCTGGAGGACAAAATCTCCCTCCTTCGCCCACTATACTGCTCGAAGGGACTTGGTTTTTCCCATTTTCCAAAAATGAAAATGGCTTAGAACACAACTGGGATATCTAAAGCATACAGACTTGAATTTTCAAAATGGCTTCATAACCAATTTCACATGCTGAAGTCGGGTTCATGTGGCAATTACTCTTGTATAAAACAAAATCCTGTTACATCTGAATGGTCATCAGCACTTTTTGGAATAAGCTTTGGCTTAAGTTTTACCATTATATTCCAAAATGCAGGCAAAGAAGTTACAGGACTGTTCTGTACATCCCTCTCTCACCTCCAGCCCCCAAGTAATATGCATCTTTTCAGTTTTGTTAAATCCTAATGGAAATTAATATCTAAAGGAAAAAAATCGTTATTCACACATAACTAATGGCTATCACTGAGCATTCAGGATTACACATTAAGATATAACTGCAGTTTTGTTAGGGAGCAAACTGCACTGGTACCTGTCAGGTTCATGGCTGAGGGTAAAATAATTTAGAAAAACATTTTATCTGCCTTCCCATATTTTGACAGTAAAAATTCCAGAAAAACTGGAGCAATTTAATAAAAAACAACACAAGAGACCCTATTTTCTTGCTACATTTACCACTTAACTTACGATTTCAAAGATGAACAAGACAATAAAGCTGCTGCCAGGCTGTGACCATTTAAACTCAAAGTGACTGAACCAGTCTTAGACAGAAATAAAAAAGGGTTAAATCTTCTACTAAATGCTATAATCTTCATAAATAATGAGCTGTATAAAACAAATTTCCTGAGGATATATATTCAGTAGACCGGGTATTGCAGGGCAAGGTCGAGATATATTAGAAGGTTTCTGTGTTCCACGTAACACTAAACGCACAGGGCTATACTGACACACAGAACTGACAACTGTTAGGATGACGTGGCATTCTTAAACTGTCTTTTTGTTCCCCCTACAAATATAAACTAATTGTATATCTGCCACTATAACTTCCAAGCCAAAAAAAAAAAAAAAAAAAAAATTACCAAGGGATGAGATCTCCACTACCATTTCAGGGTCCATGAACAAAAATGCCAATTACCATCATATTAGCATTAAAAGTCATTTTCATTTCACTGTATCCTGAATTCCAAAGTATTCTTGGCTATTCTCAACTATTTTCCCCCAAATCCAAAAAGTTAAATACATATTTCAGCAATTTTATCCATTCCAAAGTGACCATATGACTTTATAGACATCAAAAAACAAAGGTTATGGGGCAAATTCTAAAATATTTTTTAAATAGCAATAAAGTATTCAGGACACTTTAAGATTGGTTATATAGAAAGATAAACTACAAAGAGGTTAACCAATATTCGAAGCTACCTGCAATCTAATCTTCTGGCTATTTCTATTCTTTGTTAGCCAAAAGCTAGGCAAATAATCCTGTGGCATTGTTATACCTGACATCAAATCCTTAGCAACGCTACTAGATATGAGCTAATTGGAATAATAATAATGTATCTTCCTCGAAGAGTTAGCTGGACTGCTAAACATTATTTATTTTCCTTCTCTGAATATTGGAAGCATTCACTTTTTGAAATTCTCTCCCTTCCTTCCCCCTTCTGTCACTCTCCCCATACATAGCCTTGAATGTAATTCATAGATTAGTTTCGGGCCTTTGCAAAAAAATAGGTATAAAAGAACCAGTTAGAAATTATGTGAATCTACTTCATCTAAAAAGAATTTAAAAGATGTCACCTTAGAACTAACGTGGTTATGACACAAATTATTAGTTGCAAAATCTCTATACGAATAGCTACAAATTTTTTATTTCAAAAAGAAAACAACCTCTGATTTTCTCACGTAGGCAGACAGTATTGCCTACAATAAGAGACTGCAAGTAGGTACAAATTTTTAAAAATATTTAAACCACTAAAATGCCTTAATAAGGTCTATTTTGACAGTCCTCATATTAGATAAGCTATTAAAAATAGGATATCTCAATGAAAAATGAAACAGCGAAATATGAAGTCACCAATCAGGAGATTTCAATGAGCTTTCTCCATAGAATAGATTTTGTGACACTCCAGCATTTTTTAATCTGTACATTTTTAAATTAATAATGCTACGATAAAATTGTCAGGACAAAAAAAATGCCCTTAGGGGAAAATACAAAAAGTACAATAGCACCTGGAAAGAATACTGACTTAGAGACAGCAAGAAATGGGCTGAAATCACACCTGCCAAGTGGTAACTCTCAGACTGGACAAGTTTTAGACTGCTCTGAATCTCAGTCACCTTATCGGTGCAATGGGAACCATGCTACTTATCCTCGCAGGAATATTTTAAAGGAGTTGACATTTGCCACTAATCAAATGCTTACAGCTCCAGAATAACAGCACGTAAAATTCATGAAAAATATGACTAATGATATATTTATGAATCAACGAATAATAAATTGTTTAAAGCATACTAAGTATAGTGATACTTCACATTTAATTATAAAGCTATATTTTTCTAATATTGGTTTTGGTAAGCTAACACACAATAAAATGAAATACACTGTTATAATTTAATAATACACCATATGACAAGTGCTTATATTAAAAACAACTATGTGAAAAAGTCAAATATGAACACTGGTCACAGAAATTTCAATTTAACATCCATCTACTGTATGCATTTAAAATGCCAAATCATTCCCCTCATCTACAGGTTTTGAAATCTTTAAAAATGATTTCATCCCAATCACTAAAGTAAGACATTAGTTTCAAGAGGGGTTTTAAAAGTAAAATTTAACATTATGTTGGCATGATAAGTGCAAAGGATGGTCAAACTAATTTGACATCTAACATTTGAAAAACTTGTCCAAAATGTTTAAGATGAAAGCTTATGATCTTCATTGATTTTGGATTCTGTGATTTTAACCAAAATGTTTAATTTATTTTCATTTATTTAGAAAGATACCTATTAAGTTTCTGCAGTTTTTCCAGATAAATGTATTTTTTGTCTATCCAGAGTATTTTGAGATTATTTTAGCTATGATTTACAAAGAAAATAGTAATACTAATTCATTTTAGGTTCTTAGGCCTTCTTTAGTATAAAACTTAGAATATTTATCAATATTTACAGCTTAAAAATATATTCTTATTATGGGCATTGATTCCTGATGAATAAATTATCTCCTTAAGTTCTTACTACCTCCTTCCCTCATTAAAGGATATATTGAAATATTTCCTCAAAGCTTCACATAGTAAAAATATACATTTTTTAAAGTTCATGACAGGTGGATATTTTAAAATTAAAGATTAAGAAGAAACCCAAAAAGCACTGTTACTCTAAAAAAACAACAGGGCAAATGCAAAGCAGTTAAAACAATCCAGCACAGAAAGAACTCTCTTGACAGGAGGAGGTTACTAGAAGAGAAATGGAAGAAAACCAGGGTTCCAAGCCCTTCACTTCCCAGAGTTTGTGAACAGCATGCTTTCTCTCTCAAGGCTCTCTTCCTTGAGCTTCACCAAAACAGTACCAATTTTCTACTGAATACAGGTGGAGTGCCATTACAACAAAGTTGAAATGACAATTCATTTCTTCTTTTGTTTAATTAATAAACACTCTCGTCTTAAAAACAAACAAACGAAACAAAAACCGAAGGAAGAGTCGTTAACACTTTCTTGTCCCACCCAGAGAACCAGCACTCAGCTTTAGAATTTGGCTGGCAAAGATACGATGCTGCCATCTACCAACCCGAAAGGGTATAAAGAAGAACACAGACTAAAGCTTTCACTTCTTTGGCTGACAGAATACAGGGTCAAAGGCTATGGCATGCCTTAATTGTGCTAATATTTCCACAAGAACGATACACAGTGATCATTAATACAAGCTCCAAAGATAATTAGGGACACTGGGGGACGTTTATTCCACATCTCAAATAACTGAAAGGGTCACAATGTGAATTAACCAGGTTTCTGACACTATCTGGCCAGCTTTACACACCAAGTGAAGAGCTGGATATAGTTTGGTTCGTTTGCTTTAGAGAAAAATCAAAAAGACCCATGGGGGAGGGGAAGGAAAAAAAAAAAAAAAAGAGGTTCGAGTGGGAGAGAGCCAAAGCATAAGAGACTCTTAAAAACTGAGAACAAACTGAGGGTTGATGGGGGGTGGGAGGGAGGGGAGGGTGGGTGATGGGTATTGAGGAGGGCACCTTTTGGGATGAGCGCTGGGTGTTGTATGGAAACCAATTTGACGATAAATTTCATATGTTGAAAAAAATAAAAAATAAATAAAATTTTAAAAAAAGACACAGCAAAAACTTAGAAAAAAATTGATGGGGCAGCATTGTCCGAAAAATAGTCCACTACAAAACGTTATTTTTTTTTTTTAAATGTCAATGATAATAATGATGACTTTTGCACTGAAATTACTGGTATTTTTCCTACCTTTATTAAAAAAAAAATACAATAAATGTCATCATTAAAAGAAGCGTTGTAGCAAGAACAAGGTTCTATTATTTAGCCTTAGAAACGTTTGCTGTACAGTATTATTAGTATTTTAGAGCAGATTTGACCTTAAAACCAATTGTTTCCATTATTGCCTTTAGTTGTCCTCTCATTCAACAAGGACTTCCTTCATGTCCTCGTCTGGTTAATCTCTACCTATGCTGAAAGCCCATCCCAAGTCTCATTCCCCACAGTACAACAGTGCTAGAGCACAGCGGCTAGAGCAGCACTGTTCTGTACAACCCCATAGGACACCTTTCACATAGACTAGGATGTGAGCGTTATCTCCTGGAGTCGCGCAGACAACACTGATAAGAATCACTTGGGAAGAAATTTTTAAACAAAATGCTACTGCCAATGACACCCGTGAGGGAAAACATTTGGGGAAAGAACAAGGAAAAGGTACAATCCACAGTAAACACCTAAGGTTTTCAACTGAGACTCCTGAAGGGCTACATCGTAAGAGAGAAGGCAAACTGAAAGTAGTCCTTCGCAAAGACCAAACCCAGCAATTATAAATCCTTACAAAACTTCAATAAATGCAATGTTATCTTCAAAAGAACTGCTGTATTAAGACCAATGTTCTAGTATGTAGTCTTAGAAATATCTGTCATACAAACCCTTCGTTGGACCAAGATGAGCCTTCTCTTACTGCCTGTCCAAAAAAAGTGAGCATATCCTATCTTGAAAAAATAAATAAATAAATAAAACAGATCTTCTACAGTTTGTCATATAAAATGGCTGGCATCCAACAAAATTTATCAGATATGCCAGAAGAAAGGACCAAATAATTAGAAACTAAGAGAGACAGAAAAAGAAAGTCAACAGAAACAGACCCACAAGTAGATCTCAATATTGAAATTGTCAGACGTAGACATTAAAATAACTTTAATTAAAATGTGCACAAGTATAGAAGATAAATAGGAGAATTTCACCAAACTAGTGATCTATGAAAAAGGGATGAATGAAAATTTTGAAAGTGAAAAATTCTAAGTGAATGAATAACTCAGTGGAGGGGTTTGACAGAGCAGAAGAGCTGATCAGTAAACCAGAATAAAGGTCAGTAGAAAACAGCCATCTGAAACACAGAGAAAAAAATAAAATACAAAAAAGACTGTGAAAGGTATGCAGTGCAGTGAGACCTCATGTACACAAAATGAGAAAATCAGAAACGTAAAAGCAAAGTTTGGCAGAAGCAACATTTGAAGTGATACTGGCAAAGAAAGGTCTGTAACTTAAGAAAGACATCAAGCCAGAGTTTCAAGAAATTACATAAACTCTCAAATAGGAAAGATGCAAAGAAGACAGTGAAGCACAATACAGAATAACTGAAATACAAAGACCAAAAAAGAAGGGAGTGCCAGTCCAAGGTGGTGACATGTGAGGCTTCTGAACTCAACTCTTTTCACAGACACACTGGATCTACTGCTACACATGGAACAATTCTCTTTGAAAGAAACCCAGAAACTAGCTGAGCAATTCCTACACAACAGTATACAACACAACTACAGAAAATCATCAAATCACAAAGAGAGCAAGAGAAGAAGGGAACAAAGGAATTATAAAATAGAAAACAATTAACAATAGGGAAAAAGTAACTGCATACCTATTAATAATTACTTTAAATGTAAATGGACTAAATACTCCAATCAAAAGATAAAGAATGGCTGAATAGATTTCACAAAAAAAAAAAAAAAAAGCTCAACAATATGGTGCCTATAAGTGACTCACTTTGGCTTTAAGGACACACAGACTGCAAGTAAAGAGATGGAAAAAGATACTTGATGTAAATGGAAACCAAAAGTAAGCAGAAGTAGCTATACTTTTATATCCGACAAAAAACAGACTTTAAGCCAAAGACTATATTAAGAGACAAGGAAGGTCAATATAATGATAAAGAGATTAATTCAACAACAGGATATAATATTTGTAAATATTTATGCACACAACATAGGAATACCTAAATACATAAAGCAAATATCAACAGACCTGAAGGGAGAAACAGACAGCAATACAATAATGGCAGGGACTTCAATACTCCAGTTTCAACAACGGATAGAACATCCAGACAGGAAATTAAGAAAACACTGGACTGAAACTACACATTAGAGCAGACAGACATTTATAGACCATCCCACCCGACAGCAGCAGAATATATAGTCTTCTCAAACATACACAGAACATTCTCCAGGGCAGATCACATGTTAGGCCACAAAACAAGTCTTCATAAAGTTGACTGAAATATATCAAACATCTTCTCCAACCACAATGGTATGAAACTAGAAATCAATTACAAGAAGAAAACTGGAAAATTCACAAATACGTGGAGATGAAACAACATACTACTGAACAACCAATGTGTCAGAGAAGAAATCAAAACAGAAATTAAGAAAACATCTTGAGGAAAATGAAAATAGAAACTGAACACACTACAACTTAGGAGACACAGCAAAAGCAGTTCTGAAAGAAGTTCACAGCAACAAATTCCTAAATTAGGAAAAAAGAAAGATCTGAAACCACCTAACTTAATACCTTGAGGCACTAGAAAAAGAAGAAACTAAGCCAAAAGTTAGGAGAAGGAAAGAAATCATGAAAATAAGAGCAGAAATAAATGAAATAGGGACTAAAAAGACAATAGAGAAGATTAAGGAAACTAAAAGCAGATTCTTTGAAAAGATAAAGAAAATGGATTAATCTTCAGCTAGACACACTTAAAAAAGAAAAACAGGACTCAAATCAAATCAGAAACGAAAGAGGAGACATTACAACTGACACCATACAAACATAAGAATCATGAGAGACTACTATACTATAAAAATGATATAGCAATAAATGGGACAACCGAGAAGAAAACAGATAAATTCCTAGAAACATACAACCTACCAGAACTGAATCATGAAGAAACAGAAAGTCTGAACAGACCAATTACTAGTAAGGAAACTGAATCAGTAATCAAAAGCCACTCAACAAAGAAAAGTCCAAGACCAGACAGCTTCACTGGTGAATTCTACCAAACACTCAAAGAAGAATTCTCAAACTATTGCAATCCTTCTCAAACTATTACAAAACCTGAAGAGGGCATACTTTCAAAAATCACTCTACAAGGCCTGCATTAACCTGCTACCAAAATCAGACAACATTAGAAGAAAAGAAAAGCAGGGGCACCTGGGTGGCTCAGGCAGTTAAGCACCTGACTTCAGCCCAGGTCATGATCTCGTGGTTCACCAGTTCCAGCCCCACGTCCAGCTCAGTGCTGACAGCTTGGAGCCTGCTTCATATTCTGTGTCTCCCTCTCTCTCTCTCCCTCCCTCCCCTGATCCCTGATCTATCTCTTTCTCTCTCTCTCTCTCTCAAAAATAAACAAACATTAAACAAAAAAATTTTTTTAAAAAGAAAATCACACAACAAAATCCCTGATGAACATAGATGCAAAAATCCTCCACGAAACATAAGCAAAGTGAATTCATCAATACATTAAAAAAATCATACACCATGATCAAGTGGAATTTATTCCAGGAATACAAGGATGGTTCAACATCTGCAAAACAGCATGATACACCACATTAACAGAATGAAAAAAAAAAAATCACGATGATCTTAATAATGCAGAAAAAAAGCATTCTACAAAACTCAACATCCATTCATGATAAAAAGTCTTAAAATCAGGTGTAGAAGGAACATATCTCAACATAATAAAGGCCACATATGACTAGCCCAGAGGAACATCATATTCAATAATGAAAAGCTGAAAGCTTTTGCTCTAAGATCAAAGACAAGGATATCCACTGTTACCACTTATTCAACTTAGTACTGCAAGTTAGAGCAATTAAGCAAGAACAAAAAGTCATCCAAATTAGAAAAGAAGTAAAACTTTCTCTCTTTGCATCTGACATGATGTATATAGAAAACCTAAACACTCCACCAAAATCTGTTAGAACTACTAAATGAACTCAGTAAAGTCGCAGGATACAAAATCAATATACAAATATCGGTTGTGTTTCTGTAAACTAATAACTATCAGAAAGAGATTTAAGAAAATAATCCCATTTATAACTGCATCAAAAAATACCTTGGAATAAATGTAACTAATGAAGTAAAAAATCTGTAAAAACAGTAAAAACCAAGACACCAATGAAAAAAATTGAAGAAAACACTAACAAAATGGAAAGCTATTCTGTGCTCATGGATTGGAAGAATGAAATATTCTTAAAATGTCTACTACCCAAGCAATGGATAGATTTCAATGCAAACCCGACCAAAATCCCAATGGCATTTTTTTCACAGAAACAGAACCATCCTAAAATTTGTACAGAATAACAAAAAACTCTGAATAACCAATCCTGAGAAATAAAAAAAAGGCTGGAGGCATCACTTTCTGATTTTAAAATATATTAAAAAGCTTTAGTAGTCAAAACAGTATGACACTGGTGTAAAAACAGACACATAAATCAATGGAACAAAACAGAGAACCGAGAAATAAACCCATGCATATATGGTCAATTAATTTTTGACAAAGGGGCCAAGAATAGTCAATGGGGAAAGGACTATCTCTTCAGTAAACGGTGCTGGGAAAACTGGACAGCCACATGCAAAGAATGAAGCCATACCTCTAATCTTATACACAACTCAGCTTCTCTTTACTTTTTCTACTTTCTTCCTACATTTTGTATCTCCTAACAAACATTTACTATTCTGCTGGTCTTTTGTCAACATTCAGTATGCATTTAAATATTTATTTAATAAAATCATGTAACCTATAATATTTATATATATCTAAGGATTCAAATATTAATGCCTATAACCGGTTTTCCCATTTAAAAAAGTGATTCTTTCTCTAATTGGCAGAAATTTTCCAAAGTTTCTACCTTTCATCTGGAGAGGGAAATCAGTTTGTAATTTCAAATGTCTTAATCCTTCCGTTAAACATTACCATTATATTCTTGATTATCGAAATTTCTTTAGTCTATCATTGGTCTCCCAGTAATACTGTTAAATGGTCTGTAAAATTTTCATAAAATTTAACAGGCCAAAGAAAAGCTGTTCCCTCTTTTTGAGAGCTTTTATGAAGTCAAACATAACATAAACTGAATGTCTATTATATGTCATACTTTCACATGTGTTATCTCATTTAATCTCCTTATTATTCACATTTTCCAGAAGAGAACGCTGCAATTCAGAAAAGCTAAACATGGTGTCAAAGGTTATACATAAAGTAAGAAAAGTCAGGCTTTGATCTGAAGTGTGTCTGCTCACAAAGCCAAGATCATTCTACTACCAGGGGTTGGCAAACTCAATATAAAGAGCCAAAGAGTTAACATTTCAGGTTTTTTGGGCCAAATGTCTCTGTCACAACTACCCAACTCTGCTGTTGTAGCCCAAAAGCAAATGTAGACAATATGGAAACAAATGTAAATAGGTGTGTTTCAGTAAAACGTTATTAATAAAAACAGGTGAAGGGTCAAATTTAACTCAAGGTCCATAGTTTGCCAATCCCCTCCACTTTCCTACAATGCAAAACCCCTATTGGGTTTTCATTAACACCACTAAATTTTATCTCTCTTTAAAAAAGTATGACCCTAATCTCACTGAGAAACTAAAACAAAATTCTTTTTAATGTTTGTTTATTTTTGAGAGAGAAAGACAGAGTGTAAGCGGGAGTGGGGCAGAGAGAGAGCGGGACACAGGATCCCGAGGCAGGCTCTAGGCTCTGAGCTGTCAGCACACAGCCTGATGCGGAGCTTGAACTCATGAACCCCAAGATCATGACCTGAGCTGAAGTCAGATGCTTAATCGACTGAGCCACCCAGGCACCCCTCACTGGGAAATTTTATTTTAATGCTTTTCTTACGAGGCTCAATTATTTGAGATAGGTCACTCTTGGAGGAATACGTTCAACCTTTTACATAGTCTAACTATAATGCCAATTATACCAGAAATCAATCTATAAATAAGATGAAACATGTCTAAAACTACAGTACTGGCATGCACTAAATTCTCAGTGTGAAAAAGTCAAACACCCATAAAGTTCTCCCTTTTGAACTTTTTTCAGTTAGTATCTAATTTTAGTTGTTCAATCTATAGGAAATACACATAATCACAAGGCCCCACTAACATACACAGCCAAGCAACAATAGCAAATATCCTTTTAGTTATACAAAATGATCATCTATACTAACATTATCTAAATACGCAGAACTTAAAGACCTTATTCTTTAGAAAGACCTCCCACTCCCTTATTCTAAAACTTAATTAAATGTACCACCACTGAAATTGTTATTATTTAATACAAAAGATTCAAGCAGTATGAAATGACATGAACAGGAAAGAAAAATTCCCCTTCTCCATCAAGGACTGTAGTCTTTCTCCTCTTTCTTCTACCCTACCTTCCTTCTTCACGTGTGCACGTGCACCCACACCCTTGTGCATGCTGTCGTTCTGTTCTGTCTACCTGTCTGCCTCTTTCTCGGTCTGGTGTGTGTGTGTGTGTGTGTGTGTGTGTGTG
Organism: Panthera uncia; assembly: GCF_023721935.1. Classification (NCBI taxonomy): domain Eukaryota; kingdom Metazoa; phylum Chordata; class Mammalia; order Carnivora; family Felidae; genus Panthera; species Panthera uncia. The sequence goes on from NC_064807.1 coordinate 38,962,735, forward strand.
TGTGTGTGTGTGTATCTCCCTCTCTCACACACACACACACACATACACACACACAATTTCAAAACACAATCCGAGTCCAAATTATGCACAAGATCAGGCTTCAATACCAACCGTATACACAAAACACAGAGGGTAAGATTCAAAAACACAAGATCAGATTCAAATCCCAGTTCTACAACTAAAACCAGCTGAATACTCACTTACTAGCTTTGTGCCTTCAGTAACTACTTAATTAATCTCTATTAGTCTGTTTGCTCATCTACAAAACTGGGGGAAACTGTACCCACCTCACGTGGTTGTTTTGTGCATTAAAGTGAGAATTGGAACAACATGCCCACTGCATGGTGTTGGTACTCGGTCAAGTACTTAAACCGTGTTGCTGCTAACCACCCCAAGCAGCACTATTTGGGGCAAGTCTTACTAAGATCTATCGTTATTCCTGTATACAATGGGAAAAGCACTCCTTCCGATGGTATATACGACAATAACTTTTTACAGAACCTTGCAAATGCTCATCATAATTGTTTAAAGCCAAAGGGAAAAAAGGTCCTTTTTCTCAAAAACTTAACATTCCCTTGAGAAACTTTAAAAAATTAAGTCTGTTTTTATTCCTGAAAAGAAATGAGAAGTTAACATTTTTCACTTTCTCCCTCATTATCGTAGATATTCTTAAACCAAAACATACATATTGAAAGACCTCGTATGTTGCTTTTTAAAGAAAGTCACTCAACACTAATAAATAATCATAAATGGATTTGGTTAAAAGGGAATGTCAGATTAGAGTCTACTTTCTCAACCCCAATACATTCTCAAATTCACCAAGTTTGGAGTATATTTTTGTTGTTTTTTGTTTCCAATCCTCTGCACTTAAAGGAACGTTAATAACTGTATGCTACAGCTGTTCTAACATCAGTGAACATGAACATTTCTTACCAAGTTACGCTTTTTTAGTGGAAGAAAGTAATAATAGTGGCAGAAAGAAAACATCAGTGCGTAGGAAGTAAGAAGTTCTGTGTAGAAACACAACTGCAGAAAAAGCCAATGATTATCTTCGCCAACACAATTGTTAATCCTGAAGAAAAAAATGAAAACAGAAACAATATTTTAAACTTTAATAAAATGTTAATCTTGGGGCTGGTAAAAATAAACACAAACAACTTCATATTATGCTGGACTTCCCGGAGATATGCTAACATCACCTAAGCCTAAAAGCAAACCGTGCATAGGAAAAGCTACACTACAAATATGCCTCCTCACATTTGTAAAGCACTTTCTACTTGACAAAAAGGAAGTCCGTGGAGATGATCTGCCTTCAAGTCACAACCACCCAGTGTGGCAGGAAGAGCAGATGGCAGTCTCCCCGTTTCACTGATAGGGGAGCAGGAACAAAGGAGTTAAGACACTTGCCAGAGGAAGAGACAGTAGCCAAGAAAACAAGAGCCTTCTATATATCGCTCTTCCATTCCAGCATTCCAGCTGTGGAGAGCAATTCGAACGATTGGAAGCAAAAGAACTTAAAACCTGCCGCTTTGACATTACTGCTAAGCATTCGCAATTTTTCTTACTTTTAAAATCCACCCTTGGTTGCTGGAAATAAACACATATCCAAAAGTATTTACAAATTCTCAGAGCTACACTTCCACCAGGACAATAGTGAACCATAACCAGGAAAAATAATTAATGTTATCATCCTAACATTTTCAAGGCTAATGCAAACTCAATATTTTATTGTTCCAAATTTATTTATCATACCCCAATTTTCAAAATATTTTACAACTCCAGCAAAAAACCCTAGTCCAAAACTATAATTTACTTTTACAAATGTTTTCATTTCACTATAGCATTATACTGCCATTGTTTGGGGGGTGGGGGGGAGATACAACAGGTTCAGTTCCTAACAAATTGTTGTTTTAAAGGTGTATCATTGAAACTACTTTTTAAAATCAGACATAGAATGAAATGGAAAACCTGCAGAAGCATTTCCTAAACTTAAGATCTCATGCTTTGTAAACACGAAAATGCCTGGGTTGTGCTACTCGCAAGCAGGGCTTTCTTTCACAAGCGGGAAGCGTGCTTATGTGTGATCTCAAACACACTCTTCACCAGCTGTTGCTTCCATGACTTCTGCTCACCCCATTCTCCTCGTCCTGCCCAAATTCAAGACATAACTGCTATGATGATGGCATTCTTCTTAACCGGAGAGCTTTAAGAAACACTGAGGTACTCAGTCTATATGTAAGAGTCCTTTCAGTAACAAGCTATTCAGAAAGAGTAATCAGAGCCTGAAACAGAGAAAATCTCAAGGTGACCTGAGAACTGACCTCCAAATCTAAAGCTCTTAGGCAGTTACGATAATGCAGTTTCTGAAAATATCAAAAATTCTCTTTGCTTCCAATTTACACTGTCCACTGCCCTTACCCTCTGACTATCTCAGCAATGCTCTACTAAGGAATTCAATCAGGAAAGTCCCTCAGTCTTTTTAAAGCCACTGGTCTGCCCTCCTTTCCTACCTCCAACTCTTTCTACTTCCACTCTTCTTCCCACCAGGACTCTGAGAAGCTGACGAAAACCACAGAAGAAACTGACAGACAGCTCACCCCAATCTCAAAATTTAGGTTAATAGCACATTTTTTTTGTCACCAAGTTAATCTTTATTCCTTAAAATAAGGAATATCGCTAATCTCTACAGGACCAAAACATCTCCTGGTTGATTATTTTAAAGCTTAAAATAATGCATTCCTTTCAAAGGAAGGATCAATATCCAGCTGTAATTTGAACATTTATTACATATTTAATTAGTTAATCAGAAACAGTACTCTAAAAAAGGGTATGCAGTTGAGTTTTTCAGTGTGATTACCACTTACCCAATAATACATGTTTTACCTAGCCTTTTCTTTTTAGTCTATTACTATTATAGTTGTAAACAGATCACAGAGGTTTAGAAATTCACTTGAGAATTAATCTGTTTAAATTCAAAGCATATTTTTTAAACATCAACTATATATTAATATACTACACTATCCCGTCAATGGAATCAGACAATTTTAAGCCTTTTTATATAGTAACCAAGTGCTTCTATCTAAAATGCTTTTTTTAAAAAATGCTTTTATTTTTTCCCTAATCTCAGGAAATACTTTCTATTTAAATAATAGATTTATAGTAAAAACCAAATTTTCACTAAAAGCTTGGTAACCAACCTTAAATGATGCTATCAAAGTAAGTTATCAAAAAATATGGGGAACTCTAAATTGATCAGCATTGTCAAAGCTAAACTCCACCCTTAAGTCAACTATAGATAAATGCAGTTATAAATTTCAAAAGCCCATTGTGCAGTTAACTTTGTATATATGCATGTATGAGTGTACAAACATAAATATATATGTATTTAGATATATTTACAAAGTGCTACGCTATACTAGTTTAAATATTTATACAGAGATCCCATGCTAGGAAAACAGAATTAAATACAATATCTTGCTCACAGATTTTTGTGACAGCTTTGAAATGAGATACAATGCAGAATTCTCACAGCATTTGTTTTCAAAACGCTAGTTCTCAACTGAACCGTTTTTTAAAATATTACAAGAGAGCCCCCTATTGACCAAAAATGTTGGCAGTTCAGCAGAAGCAGTGAACTACCACTTGTACATATCCAGCATGCATGTAATGTGCAAAATGTGCAAAATGTGCAACAAGGACTTTGAGAGTTGATAGAACCTGATAGAAAAAGGTATCCTTATTGTCCTCACTAAAGGGTTTTTTTTTTTAAACTGCCTAACTTTAATATAACTTTTGTTTAACTGCATAACTTTAATATAACTTTTGTTTAAATATGCTAAGTCCTAAGATTTATTTTTCACTGTTTCTTTCTTTTTTCTTCCTAAAAGTAAATTATCCATTTCTTACCACGGACAGTGATGATCCATTCTCCTCACGCAGTGGCCACAGCGGCTACAGTGATGGGATCGCTTTGGTCTCATCAAATTACATTTGTTACATAATTCCCAGAACTCCCGTTCTAGAGAAGGAAATTAAAATCCATTTACTAAAGGCAAAAGAGTACTGCTGAAATTTAGCAACAACAGTTTAGAAGACTTTATAGGAAGTCCTCCCTCTCTCTCTCTTTCATAGATAGATAGATAGATAGATAGATAGATAGGAAGATAAATCCAAGAAAATATTCTTCTACATCTTCACTGTAAGAGAGTTTGACATAAATATTGCTGCTCTACTCTATTAAAGTCTTATTCTGTACACTTCTAATTTTAAACACTATAATAGTAAGACACTATTAGTAGTCAAACTAAATGATAGAAAGTAATGCATCTGGGTTTCGGATAAATTGCTAGCAGTAAAATTTAATGACAAAACCCTCAAGTATAACCAGTTATTCTATTTCATTTATTTTTCTTAATGTTTGTTTATTTTTGAGAGAGAGACAGCAAGCGGGGGAGGGGCAGAGAGAGAGAGGGAGAGACAGAATCCCAAGCAGGCTCCGGCCTCTGAGCTGTCAGCGCAGAGCCCAACACGGGGCTCAAACTCACGAACCGCGCGATCATGACCTAAGCTGAAGTCGAACACTTAACCGACTAAGCCACCCAGGCACCCCAGCAAATCATTATAGTTAAACAGAATTTTATGTAAACAAATTTATTTCTAGAAATTTTATTAACTAAAAAAGAAATAATGCTGAATCCTGGTTTCATAGACTAAGAAATCAAAATTAATCCTATTAACTCATTAGAAAAACAGAGATAGCATTCCTACCTCCCAAACTTTCTATACTTTAATATCAATAAATTCATTTGGGAGTGTTTATAGGAGAGGGTTGGAGGTATTAGAATGATTTCAGAAGTAAAGAAGATTATAAGATAATTACTATTTAATGGAAATAAGGGAGTTCTTTACAAAACTCTTTCCTACAATCAAGTAGCAATTTCTTTTAAGTTGTAATTAAAGAGCACACATTTAAGTTTTGTGCTAAAAACATTAGGTTTACAGAAATAAAGAGAAAAGTCATTTGTTTTCAGCATATGTCTTTCTAATGAGATCTATAAGAACTATAGGAAAGTCATCTACCAAGACAAATGCTTTATGACACAGAATGTATCTATTTAATATTTGTTAAAAGGGAATTTTACAGAATTCTTAAACCTTTTTTAACACTTAGGTTCATTTTTTTCCAACCCTATGTTTATACTACACTCTAACCTTGTTAAAAGCCTGGGCATAGTAAAATTAGCCTGACTCCAAATATTCAGAATGAATTATCAGTATATGCAAAGTATGACAAGCACACATATGACTAAATACCTGCTCAAGTATAAAGTTTAAATGTTTAAAAACGAAACATTTTAAATATGAGTAAAAGAAGATAATACCAGGTAGTATTCAATTTTCTAAAAAGATATCCTATTTTAATTTCATTATTTTAGTTTAATGACAAGAGTAAAATCAATATACAATAATTTTATATAGTGAAGTATTATGAAAAATTCTGCTATAGAAGACATCAATAATAATAGTATCAAATTAATTGTTCCAATACTATTGAAGTTGAGAAAGTATCTTTTGCATCAAAAATTTCATTTTAAAATAAAATCTTTTCACTTCTTACTTACAGTTCTTATTTTAATGAAAACTTATGCGAGAGAGCAACACTAAAGTTTAATTTAGATACACTAGTATTCTTTGTGAGTGAAATGAAAACTAATTTATATAATATCACAAGCAGATCCCTCTTTTCCCACTTAGCCGCTGAAACAGCCAAACATCCTAATATTAAAAAACCCTGAATTCACATATTGCAAAGATTAGAGTCAGAAAGTAGACCCTCCCTGATGAGCCGATTGTCATTAAAAGACAACATAAAAACATTATGTCTTAAACCAGTGCCTTAAAATATAAATATGGTGTATTCATTATTGGTCATTTCAGCATCTGATACTTTAGTAAAATTCTTTCATAATTGAAATGTTGTAACCTCAGAAAAGAAGACAGCATTTGGCTATAGTCCGAGAAAGCCTGTAATTCTGCAGTCCAGACCACCGGTTGGCAAGCTACAGTCCACAGGCAAATCATGAGCTAAGAACGGTTTTTACAATTTTCAGTGATCGAAAAGAACAAGAAGAACTTGTGAAATGTAAAACACATGACATTTGAATTCCAGTGTCCATACATAAAGTTTTATTTGAACACAGCTAAGCCCATTCATTGACACATTATCTATAGCGGCTTTTGGGCTACAGTAGCAGAGCTAAGGGGCTGTATGGTCTATAAAGCTCAAAATATTTACTATCTGGCCCTTTACAGTAAAGAAGAGTTTGCCAATCTATGGTCTGGATCATACATTTGCTTAAAGAGTTGAGCTAAATTGGTTAAATTTAAGAAACTATATAAGTATCTAAAGTCAGAAATATCTTTGAAAAACTCATCGTCACACATATACACACCTATGTGTGAGGGGAACAAAGGAAAAAAACGCACTACTGTAAATATCTAGAAATTTAATTAAAGTATCATCTAGGTTTTGGCCTTGTATGGCAAGGGAAAAAAAAATCTATCCACCTTAACCTATCCTACATATCTATAAACCATTTCTTGATCTTCTCACTTTCCTTCTTTAAGGTTTATTCATGTTCAAATGTGACCTTGGTGACTGATATATTCTAAGGTCTGAAGACTTTTGCACTAGCCATCTAATATAAAATAAAAGCCTATGGGAAAGAATCAGAAGGCAAAATACAATTTGTAAGTGATGAAAATAAAAATTTTTAATTAAAAAAAAAAGCCTATAGGAGAGAGAATCCAGTTGCTAATTTATGGTAGCTACAGAAAAATTAAAAACTGATTTTTTTCTTAAAGGAAATGTTTAAAGGAAAAAAAATTGGAAGTGACTTTTTTAAGGAGAGAAAAATCAAAACATAAAACAAATTAAAGAAAATGAGTAAACCTAAGTAACCTAAGTGAACATTATCACATTGTTTTGCATGGATCCTCGTGTGTGTGTGTGTGTGTGCGTGTGTGTATGTCCGTTTATTATTTTTTGTTATTTACTTAAGTGCAAGTTAGTTAACATACAGTGTAGTATTGGTTTTAGGGGTAGAATATAGTGACTCCTCACTTACATACAACACCCAGTGCTCATCCCAACAAGTGTCCTCCTTAATGCCCACCACCCATTTAGCCCATCCCCCCACCCGTCTCCCCTCCAGCAACCCTCAGTTTATCAGGGATCCCCTTAATGCTGTAAATGCATGAATAAATACAAAGGAAGGGGTTTTTTTTGGTGTTTTAATTATCCCTCAGAGAGAGGAATAACCTTCTATTTAAGCCTTTTAAAAGACTTACAGTCATTGAGAGGGCCTAATATGCGTTTCAAACCACAAAGTAATGTTTTAGGGAGAAAAAATACAACTTGAGACTACCAAAATCAATGCAACATTTGGCTCTTCACAGAGGTTCCCTGACACAATCACTTGCCAAAGTAGAAAAGAAATGACGGGAAGTGTCTTGCAGAGCTCCTTCAAAAAGCAATAGAAGAAATGCGAGGGGAGCAAAACTACAAGTGAATTCATAACCCTGAGCATTAATAGCATATGCATCCCTATAGCTCAGGGTAAAATGTCAAGGGACATTATCACACAAACTTTAAATGTGCTACAGTTTGTAAAACTTAGAGGATTTTCCTCTGTAACAGGGCGGCTCTACTCAAAGTGGCTCTACTAACGACAAAAACACTGAAGTCAAACATGTAAGATAAGAACTTGACAATCAAAACATTTGAGGGGCGACTGGGTGGCTCATTGGGTTAAACATCTGACTTCAGCTCAGGTCATGATCTTGGGGTTTGTGAGTTCAAGCCCCGCATCGGGCTCTGTGCTGACAGCTCAGAGCCTGGAGCTTGCTTCGGATTCTGTGTCTCCTTCTCTCTCTTCACCTCCCCTGCTCATTCTCTGTCTCTGTCTCTCAAAAATAAAAAAACGTTAAAAAAAAAAAAAAAAAAGGTTTTTTTAAAAGAAAATTGTTCTAAAATTGATTGTGGTGGGGCACCTGGTTGGTTCAGTCAGAAGAGCATGCAACTGTTGATGTCTGGGTTATGAGTTCAAGCCCCACATTGGGAATAGAGCTTACTTATTTATTTACTTACATGTATACATAAAATTGGTTTAGTAATGGTTCCACAACTCTGTGGACGTATTAAAACCACTAAATTGTACACTTTAAATGGGTGAATCACATGGCATGTGAATCATACTCAATAAAGCGGTTTTTTAAAAAGATTGAATAAAATAATTTCATAAAACCTGAAAGTAATATAAAGCAATATTTATATATTTCAAACATGCATGTGATTAATTTAAGTAATAGAAATTGACAATGATTTCATTTGACTATTTCATCTACACACCAAAAAGTTTAAAAGAATCAAATTCTGAGAAATCTTTGCAGAGACAATGCAACATTCTCTTATATTCAAACTGCCTCATATATTTGGAGGGTTACACTGACACTAAATTCATTCTACTTAAAAAAAAAAACAGAAAGGGATGTAAAATATTTCGGAGTAATTCAATTAAAACATGGTTAAAACTGTAAAAGTTCTGGGGCTTACATTTCCTTTCCTAAAGAAACCATTTATATAAAACTGCTCAACCTTAAAACAGCAATGAGTAAATGTCACTTTTTATGGCCCCAACTCGCTGGTCATGCTATATTATTTTTTCACTGTTAAAATTCTGTGTTTTTTAGTAAGTTAAAACCAGATTTACAAAATAATCAGGAAATCACCACAAAGCACATGACAACCTCAATTTTTCCCAGAATCAAAGCCAAGGTGAATAAAGGGCTAAAATTATTCATCTCTCTATAGTTACACGGTAAACAAGATGATGGAGACAAGTGTTGGGATGTCACGGTAGCTCTTTAACAACCTGCTGTGTGACAGTCTACACTCTTGATTATTCGGTCTACCTCCCTCATAAAATTGCCACGAGGATCAGATGAGAGGAGACAGGAAAAGACTCTGGAAACACTGAAATATGACGAATGTATTTTTTTTCAACTGGGGAAAAGATAAGTCTTCGGAACTCAGGGAAGAAAAACAGGCCACACGTCAACCGTGACCAGATAGGACGCAGACATCCAAACAGCAGCAGGATGCCACGCAGTCCTCCATCACTGGGGCCTGTCAGCTAAAGGTAACCCGGTGGTTTCACATAGTTTGTTTAGCACTCTTTTAAAACCAGTGTTTTTTAAATTTTTAATTAGCTGTCAATTGTCTTCAAATCCTGAAATTTCTCTTAAAAACCGAGATTCTCTGTTTTCTCTTTTAAAATTCTAAGATCTAAGAATACTGGGCCTACGTGACAATTTCACTGTAGCTGAGTAGTGGCTGCTGTCTGTGGATATGAGATTTTCAAGTTCCTTTTTGGCCCCTTTCTCTGATTTGCAGTACCTGATACATGCAGGCGTGTGAGTGACCACTGCAAATTACAGATTTCCTAGGAAATGGGTCATGGGTTGGGAAAAACCTGCTTCTCTAATTTTCTGGAAACCGTGGGTTTTAGAGTTGAAGTAGGCAACACATTTATCAAGATGTTAGAGAACCTTCGGTATGGGCTGGTTGAGAAAAGAGGTTCTGTACAAACTGCCGACTGTCACCCTCCCCCGCAAACACACATGCACGTGTGCATGTGTGCCCACAGACCAACCTGATGGTGACACTGTTTCTATAAGTTAATAGAAACAAAATATTTGACACAGTTCTCAGAAACTCTCACAGCTATGTAAACGTCAGTGTCATATCATTCCCATTTAATCATCAAACTTGCAAAGCCAAGTATGTCCCTAAATGACGGGCCACAAAAAACAACAACCAGGGACTTCAGGAAGATTTTTTAAGTGACTTGTCACTAATCTAATTTCAGAAGGAATTAATAGGCTCCCCAATTTTTGACACACTGCAATCACCTGGGATCTTTGAAAAATATTGATACCTGGTTCCCACCTCCAGACATTCTGATTAAATTAACATAGGTGATCAGGACATTGAAATTTTTAAAATCTCCCCTGCGGATTCTAATGTGCAGCAAGTTTGGAAATCCCCGAAGTACTAGAAAAAGTATTCTGGCTCTCTAATGTAGAACAAAGTCCTATACATTTCTCATTAGAAGAAAGTATAGAGAGTTCTCAAAGCTCATATGGCAAATGACCAAAGAGTGAAACTGAGGAAAGAAGGTAAGCAAGGGTCACTATCCCTAGCACGCAATAAAACAAGCAACACCATTTTCAATTCATTTTTGTGGTTCGAACAGTTATCATGCAATAAGCTGATCCTAAATTACCTTCAACTGACACTAGAATAAAATCTGTCAAATTTTTCACTAAATTGTTAGAACTTGGAAAAACACAGGCAATAGTATCATTAAACCACAAATATTGACTCTAAGCAATATTCTATTTATAATATCATGCATGAAGTGAGGGACACGATCAAAAAGATCCCTTTATGAAATAAGGATATATCAGGTAATTATATATCACTCACCAGTGTTTACCCAGCATCTACCAAATGACAGAGACGGGCACTAAGGATACAGCACCGAACCGAGGAAGAAAACGAAATAACAAATCTACACCCTCACACAGGCTATACAGATGTAGTGTGGGAGGAGAGAAAAACAAGCAAACAAGTAAACTACACAGAAGAGTCAGAGAGTAGGGGATACAGGAGTCAGCTGGCATTTACAACTATAAAGAAAGAAATCTAGAACGGAGACAGTTGAGAAAAGACTTGAGAGCTCGTAGAGGACATATGTAATTAGTACATACTAAAGGCTATAAAATGCATTCACAAAGATAATAATGCAGGTATAGTCAAATTGATAAATCTGAAGAGTATCGTACCTCCATGTGGAATCTTAGGGTTCTCAGGGAGTCTTCCTGGGTCAGTTATTGAGGCCCTCACTAAAGCAACCAGACAAAATATGGCAATGCCATAGAATACTTTGAAATAAATAAGAAAGTTAAGTAAGTAAATGAGGCATTTATTCTTCAAAACATTTTATCAAGAAGCATATTTAAAGTTTAAATGTGTATTTTCATTAATGCCATCAGGATAATTTTCAAAAACTAAAATGGAAAAGTTAAATGATCCATTTCATTTCATTCATCAAATAATACTGCCACGAGAACTTTCTCAAACGTATTATCTTTAAATATTATTTTGCATAATAACTGACAAACTTGTTATAAATCAGATGTTTTTATTAACAAATTCCTTGTCAATAATGGCATAAATGAATGGGTTCCCTTTTAATTACTACATGTACTATATGTGACAGAATCAAAGCAGCATTTTAAAACCTATCCTACAATTAAACTTTTTCATGCCTCCAACTGGCTAGCTTCAAAATTACCTTGAGTTAGTGACATTCGATTGCTCCTTTCACTAGATCTTAAAATATTTACGTAATGTGAAAATAAAGAATCTAGAAATTTTGAGTTTTTAAGAGTAACTAGAAAAATAGCAGTAAGGAAAAATAGATCCATTCATTATAATTCTGCCTTTTAAATGAATAAAAAATAGGCATTTGGCGGAGGCGGGGGCGGGGCTGTGAAGAGAAGGCAATGCACCTGTAATAGGAAACTTGGCCTGAGCGCTAACCCCAGGGCTGACTGCATGGTACCGATCAGTTTTATCCCTTGTACCACAGAGAGCGTATCACCCACAGCACTTGTGAGGTCGAAATGACATAATGTACGAGGTAACTGTAAATGCCATCCATGTACATGTAAAATATATCATTTTCAATCTTATTCTTTTAATCATAAGCAAGCCAGCACTAAATGAACTAGAGCAGAAAATCATTATCCAGAAGTTCAAAGCGTTATCATAAACAACATCGTAATAATTTTTGCATCATGAAATTCTCGTTTCTGTAATATATACCATCTTCATTATGAAAACTCCTTCCACATTTGAAATAAGTACATAATAGAAACACATTAAAAATACACAGACACACACAAAATAGCAGTAATGTGCCAGTTTCATTTTAAACAAAATGAACTTCATATGTTTTGCAGAGTTAGATATGGAGATGACCACATTTATCTAACCCTGAAAAATAGAGAAAAGCCAGTCTTTTTAAAACTTCCATAATTTAGTAAATAACATGAATAACACCAATACTAAAAGAAAGGTTATCATAGTGGCACTATACTCCAAATACATTCACAATGAGAAAATTCTTTAATAATAAAAAGAAATAAAGATCAGAAACTTACTTATTATTAATATGCCTGGAATATGTCCTTCTTCATAGTGAGGAAAGAGGACAATTTTGGGAATTAAGACAATATTGTATAACCAGACAAAGACAATCAAACCCATGCAGCACCAACCATGTGGGTCAACAACAAAGTGAATCCGAAGACCCATTTTGCAGTCCTACAACTGCCTGCCAACCCACAAGGAAGACGACCCTAAGGAGAGGTAAGAAAGAAAAAAATTACTTATATAGAAAAAATCATTTGACTAAAACAAAACTACATTCCTGGCAACTATAAAATGACGTGGAGTTTTCTTTGCATATTTTTGACAAAATGAAACACACTGGAAAACAGAGAACTTTCAGACATTCAAGTTTCACCATAAGTTTCACATAATTTAATTCTGGCTCCCACTATGAATCGGCTATCATGGGAGTGTAAACTGGCAATACCTTCTGAAGTTAAACACAAGTCTGTCCTGAACCCCGTAATTCCACAGGTTAACTCAAGACAAATGAGACACAGGTCAAAAGATATGTGCCAGATTTTTTAGAACTTTTAATCGTAACACTAACAGATGCTCACACAAGTCAAAATAGTGGTCATGTTGTGGTGGGAGGGGTGTTTACTAACTAGAAAAGGACATAAGGGAAACTTTGAGGGGCTAGTAATGTTCTGTATCTTGACCTAGGTGGTGCTTCAAGGGTACATACACATGTAAAAATTCACGGAGCTGTACACTTAAGATTTGTGCAATTTAGTTTAAGTCACAATATAACGCTTAAAAAATCATTTTAAAAAATTTTAATGAAAAGCGAAAAGGAATTACAAATTGCCAAAAATATTTAAATTCATGGAACGAAGCCCAACTAATCTTATTACTATCAACTCAAGAAGACTCCTGTTTAAAATGCTGGCAAGGATGTGGAGAAAGGGGAACCATCTTGCACCACTGGTGGGAACGCAAACTGGTGCAGACACTCTGGGGAACAGTATGGAGGTTCCTCAAAAAGTTAAAAATAGAACTACCCTATGATTCAGCAATTACACTACTTGGTATTTACCTAAAGGATACAAAAATACAAATTCGAAGGGAGTACATGCACCCCAATGTTTATAGCAGCATTATCAACAACAGCCAAATGATGGAGGGAGCCCAAAAATGTCCATCGACTGAAGAACAGATAAAAAACATGTGGTGTACATACATATACAATGGAATGTTACTCAGCCATCAAAAAGAATGAAACCTTGCCATTTGCTACGACATGGATAGAGCTAGAGTGTATCATGTTAAGCGAAATAAGTTAGCCAGAGAAAGACAAATACCATATGATTTCACTCCTATGTGGAATTTAAGAAACAAAACCAAGGAACATGGGCAGGGGGGTGGGGAAGAGAGAGGGCAACAAACCATAAGAGACTCTTAGAGATAGAGAACTGATGGTTGATAAGGGAGATAGGTGGGGGATGGGCTAGAGAGGGGATGGGTATTAAGGGGCACTTGTTGGGATGAGCACTGGGTGTTGTATGTAAGTGATGAACCACTGAATTCTACTCCTGAAACCAATATTGCACTGTATGTTAACTAACAAGAATTAAGTACAAATTTGAAAAGGAAAAAAAAAAAAAAAAAGAGAGACCCCTATTTAAATGGGGCTTTTTTCATATGAGTGTTAAAAATATTTATGGTACCAAAAAAGTGATGTAAAATATATCCCTACCTTAGTAGATATAATTTATAAGCTTAAACAATAAATTACTATATAAGGTCAAGGGGGCACCTTTTATAGAAAATACAATGGAATAACACAATAATAACCAGGACAATGTTTCTCAAACCTGTAAACAAACCAGAATCAACTGAGGAGCTTTTTAAAAATACTTATTCACAAGCCTCATTCCAGATCTACTGAATCATAATTCCTATGGAGTAAAGCTCAAAAACCAATAAAAGGGTTTAAAATGCTCCCCAGGTGTCTCTGATAGAGCTGACCGATCTCGAGGAACAGATGATCCAAAAGCTTCCCTAAGACTTCAACGTTAGGGCAAGGAGTTGAACTCAGTTCAACAAATTTATTCACGGAGCCTCCACTCTATACAAGTTATTATAGGTACAGTGATAAACGAGACATTGTCTTTGCTTAAAGAAACCAATAGCCTAGTGGGGGAAAGAATCATAAGATTTAATAGAACATGCTAAGTTCCAGAGATGTGGACAAGATGTCACCAGAGGCATAGAGGATGGAGACTAGGTAAATTAGGGCAAGACTTCCTGTAACTGGTAAAATATGAGTTCAGTTTTAAAAGATGAGTAAATGTTACTCAGGGGCCCCTGGGTGGCTCAGACGGTTGAGCGTTTGACTCTTGATTTCGGCTCAGGTCCTGATCTCAGGGTCATGGGATTGAGCCCTCGTCAGGCTCCACACTAAGTGTGTGGAACCTGCTTGGGCTTCTCTCTCTCTCCCTCTGCCCCCCTTCCATACTTGCTCACTCTCTCGCGCACTCTCTCTCTCTCAAATAAAAAATTAAGGGGACCCCAGGTGACTCAGTTGGTTGAGTGTCTGACTTTGGCTCAGGTCATGATCTCATGGTTTGTGAGTTCAAGCCCCAGGTCGGGCTCACTGCTGTCAGCCTGTCAGTGCAGAGCCCACTTTGGATCCTCTGTCCCCTTCTCTCTCTGCCCATACCTACTTTACACTCTCTCAAAAAATTAATTAAATTAAAAATTAAAAAAGAGAGAGAGAGAGAAGTGACAATACTGCAAGCAGAAGGAAGAGCGGGAGGTATAGACGACAAAAACTGTAGGCAGTGTTACAAACTGCCATCACAAATCATAAAGCTCTCAGTGGAGAGTGAGTGATGAGAAGTAAGGGGCTACATCATGGCATAAAGACGCCATGTTACAATGCTGACGCTTCATTCTTAGGCACTGGAAAGCTACTGAAGCAAGGAAGTTAGCATAATGACATTTATACTTAAAAAAAAAATTATCGACGCTCTAGTGTCGAGGATCAAATTAGAGATCAGTGAGGCTAAGAAAGGGCAAAAGCCAAAATTAGGTTTGGAGAAGAGATCAAGTGAGAAAACAGTTACAATCATCCCAGTATGTTTTACTAATTGAATGGATATTAGGAGTTACAGAGGAGAGAGTCCAGAATGACTCCCAGATTTTCATCCCTTACTATCATCAGATGAAGAGACTCAGGGTACCACCCCTTCAGACGTCTTGCCAATGTTCTTTAGGAAAAAAGATTTAGGATTAGCTCATTTTAAAGTAATACCCTGATCCTCTCGTCCTCAGAACATGCAAATACTGGAGCCACAGAAAAAAAGGCAAGAACTCAAATATAACACAACCCAACTGTTTAAATCAGATCTGGTCCTTACGTATGAATTCTAAAATAGGAAAAAGTGTCCAGGCCCTAAAAAAGTAAAAGTTGAACCCCATTACCTTTTAATTAGAAAATTAAAAGACCTATCGGGATCACTAAAGTGAGGAAAGTCACAGAGTACACTGGGTATCATCATTTTAAAAACCGAAGGAGCTCAAATACAAATGGTATGCTGTCTACGTAGTTAAAATGAGAAACATTAAAAACAATGTTTATTTTTAAAGTCTTGCCAACCATCAAGTGCTAAAAGAAATGACAGAAGGCTCTGTTTCTCAACATGTTCAATATTATTAACTTCATGTACCTTCTTTCTTGCAATGTTTCAGTTCCATTCGGGACTGGAAAACAGACCATGAATTCCAATAATTACAGAGAACAGGATCCTTTCATTACTTATTTCTAAATGTATTAATATTAGAAACGGAAAAGCAGACAAGCCAGCAAAACAACTAGCAGAACTGTTACTCATTCATTTTTTTGAACTGTCTGTAGTCTCCTCTACCAGAAAATAATACATTTTTTCTTGCAAGAGATTTCTCACAACTGAAAATACTAGATACTGAAAAGTATAGTTAAATGTGTCTTTTCTTCCTGCATGTAAAAGATACAGACAACAAGCTCTAAAAGAATAAGCATCCCCAAGGAAAAGTAAGCCAAGGATAGACAAAGAAAACAATGAATGAGATGGTGAATGTTTTGGGTTTTTTTTAAATACCTGATAAGCGAAAATTAGTGCCACATAAGCCTTACAGCCTAGACTGTCCAGAAGCAAACAGCAGTCTTCCCAGAGCTCCAAATCAGGTTACAACCAGAGACACGTAACTGGCAGAGTTGTAGGGTCACTCCACTCGCTTAATATCCACCAGGCGTGGCTTCCGGCTGAACAGAAACTATTACGCATCCTGACCCACAACCGAACTGAACACACTGCTGCTGTTCGGTCTCCAGGGTGGCATTTGTAAAATACTTTCATTAGCTAGAGATTCGAACATGCTAATTGGTACATTAAATGGTGAGCTCATGACTCAAACTTTGATGTAACTTAGTAGACCTACTGGTACTTCAACATTTTTGAAGATTGCTATCTGGTAACTCGACTTGAGTGCCGTGACTAACTTCAATAATGATGTAAATTACTACCGCACAAACTTTTTTAAAAGATATTATAATTCAACTCTAATAAACCAGACTACACAAATATTTACAACACTCAAGCCATTCTAGTAGGAAACCACCTTTCTTTTCTTGCCTTTTCAGGCAACTAAATTTTACCATGTATTTTCCTCGGGAAGAATATTCGAGTCACTTGGAAAAGAAAGGGATTTGGAAAACTATTATATGACAGAAAATGATAACATCAAAATGCACATTTCAGAAAATGATAAAAATTGGCCAAAAGTATTTACAGGAAATCTAGAAATGTGAGCTCGAAACTTCCAGTTTTATAGGACTCTCCGCCTCAGCCACTGGTCTTATGACTGTTCGTGAATATGAAAAAAATATTCCTTCTCTCATTCTTCCTATCCGAAATGGCCCTATTATTTTGCTTACTTCTATTTAAATTCAAGTCATAATTCAAGGTCAATTTGAATCTCACTCTCCCTATGAAATTCTTCCTGTCACCTCAGTTCACGGTGATTTTTCTCTTCCGAATGCCAAATAAAAAGCAAAAGTAGTAGACGAAAACAGCAAGTGGTTTTATAATCTCAGAATGAGTAAGACCTTCACAAACAAGACCCATAAGTGAAGCGTAACCACATGAGGATTAAAATTTGTGAAGCCTAAAACACACCAAAGACGAAGTTAAAAGATACAGCATCCCTTTTAAAAAAACATTACAACAGGGCACCTGGGTGGCTCAGTCAGTTAACTGTCCATCCAACTCTTGGTTTCGGCTCAGGCTATGATCTCACAGTTCGGGAGTTCGAGCCCTGCATGGGGCTCTGCACTGATAGTGCAGAGCCTGCTTGGGATTCTCTCTCTCCCCCTCTCTCTCTCTGCGCCTCCCCTGTGTGTGCCATCTCTCTCTGACTCTCTCAAAATAAATAAATAAACATTAAACAAAAAGATTACAACGTATGACTGGTAAGAGGCATATGAAGTAAATACATAGAGAAGCAATTCACAAAGGAAAAAAATTCAGTCGCTTATCATTACTGATGAGGAAAATGTGAAATAACTAGGCCTATTTTTCATCCCTTGTATTCAAAACCTTTTAGAAAGACGGATTATCCAGTCTTGAGAGAGAGTACAGAAGAGGACACTCTCACCCATTGCTGGTATGCATGTAAACTGATACAATCATCTTCAGAGGGCAATTTAGCAGTCTCTATTAAAATGTCAAACTCTTTGACCCAGTAGTTTATTTCTAGTCATAGCTACCAAGGTACTCATCAGAGTGTAGAGGTAGATATACATTCGCGGTGTTGTACACAGTGCCTTTTGTAATCGTAAAGATATGGCACAACTTCGATGTTCACGAAGAGGGAGGGGGATGGTCAAATAAACTATGAGATCTCCAAGGTGTAGACTATTTCCAAGCTACTGCAATTTTAATTTTTTTTATGTTTATTTTTGAGAGAGAGAGCGCGAGCAAGGGAGGGGCAGAGAGAAGGGGGGAAAAGAGGATCTGAGGCAGGCTTCTTGCTGACAGCAGAGAGCCTGATGCAGGGCTCGAACTCCCGAACCGTGAGATGGTGACCTGAGCCGAAGTCGGATGCTTAACCGACTGAGCCACCCAGGTACCCCCAAGCTACCACAATTTTATAAGAAAAAAAGAAAGGAGAAAAGGAGGTAGATCTAGATCGGCACAGGGCTACCCCCACAAAGTGCTGAATGAAAGAATGCAAGTTATATGAGAAAAAGCTTAACAGGGGTTTCCTGGAGGAGAGGAGGAGAATGATAGACAAGAAAAGGCACAAAGGGAACTTTCTGGTTCCCTCATAAAGATCTCTATCTTGATAGGAGTCTGAGATACACAGGTTATGAATCTGTCAAAAGTCAGCAAATGTACACTTAAGACTGGTGCATTTCATGGTATGTAAATATACCTTTTAAAAAACCCTATAAACCAATACTGAATTCTAGTTAATGATACACAGGCCGAAGTATCGGGGAGGGAGTGGAAGAAATGTACTGATATCTTCAATTTACTATGAAACGGAGCCAAAAAAAAATAATAAAGTGGATTGTCAGATGGACCAAGAGATGGATGAGCATGTGACGAAGCTTAATAAAACATTAGTTATTATCTAGGTGAGGGATATTCAGATGTTACACTATAAAATTTTTTCAACTCTTGTGTTTAAAATTTTTCAAATGTAAATGTTACAGGGGAAAGCAAATTACAGAAAAGTTTGTATGGCATTATTGTTTTTTGTCAAAAAAAACATAGGGGTGCCTGGGTGGCTCAGGCAGTTAAGCGTCCGACTCTTCATTCCGGCTCAGGTCATGATCTCACAGTTCATGAGTTTGAGCCCCGCATCGGGCTCTGCGCTGACAGCATGGGGCCCTCTTGGGTCTGTCTGTCTGTCTGTCTCTCCCTGTCTCTCTCTCAAAATAAATAAACTATTTAAAAAATAACATGTGTGTGTACGTAAAAAAGTATAGAAGAAAACACATCCACCAACCTGTTAACACGAGTGGTTATCACTGGGCTTACGAAGGACACAGTAGTGAGAAGAAAGCTCTCACTTTCTATGTATGGATTATGGGTTCTTCTAAGTTTATTAATAAACATATGTACTTATAAATTCTTTTCCACCAACTGAAAAATAAAGAAAGCTGAGGGAGTCTGATTAGACACCACAACCTTATACACAAAATATTTAAGTCTCTCGTTATCACTATACTTATTACCCTTATATTAAGTGGTTTTAAAATTAGTATTTTTTTTAAATGTAGTGCAGAAGCATCAGCTGCAAGCCATATCAGATTTGTAATTCAGAAAATGTTTTTGAAATTCATATTATGTACAAATTACTTTTCTCATGGAAAAAGAAATTTCTTATTTAAGAAAATGTCTAAAATTTAATATGAAATGTTTTAAATAAACATAATGTGACTACAGTTATTTTTAGAAATGAACAATTATTTAATGTATCTAAACATAAGACTTTAAGGATACTAAGACACATAATACAGAAGCATATTCCCGCATAAAATTAAATGTAGACTTACCAATTGGAAATTCACCAAGACGTGTTGTAATTTTTCTGGTACTTGCATTTAGAGGTTTTATCTTGATTCATTCTTTTGTTAATTACATCCCAACAAATGGATCTCTCCTCAATAACCGTTCTCCATGAGAATCTATTAATGATTTAACAAATAATGATCTCTCACAAAAGATAAAAATTATAAGCCGCTAAAATATTCTGACTGTGAAAATGTCAATTACAAAGGTTTTAAAGTCAGAAGTAAGAGAACTCCATTTCACCTGACTTTGTTTTCATTTCCCACCCCATCCCCCCCAAAATCTGCACTTGATTTCCATCATACATGAAAGTTCTCTCTTTTGAAACCACCCAGTTCCCATAAAATCAAATTAGTATCCTGTGCCCAACATTTGGGCTTCATCAAACTCTTGACCACAAAGCACAAAATGACAACAGATTCTGAGATCACTCATGAGACAAGATGCAATGTAATGTCTATCAAGATGTGAGGCTAGAACTATCCAATTGCAACTGATAAACATAAAATGAAGAGTTTAAAATAGAAGCAAGTTTTAGTTTAAAATGCTGTAAGGAAAAGTTATCCTCCTATAATGAACCGTTAAGAGAATCAACCATAAAAGTTAGCTTCTATAGTTCAAGCTTAAATAATAATACTGTAGAGAGTTCTAGATAATATACATACACCAATTCAGTATTTCACTAATTCAATTAACATCTATTGACTATACATTATGCCTCTGCACTGGATACAGATAAAAAAGAGATGGGCCCCATCCTCAATGGAGACGGACTAGTAAACAGACAAGATCGATACCATGTAAGACAACATAAGATAGGGGGCAAGAGGGCAAGAATGCATCTCACAGAAGATGGGTATTGGCTCATGGAACTTTTTTCAGTTGTGCGAGTATTTACGTGCATACAAGGTGGCAATACAGAATGCATTTCTCATGGTAAGTTGCCATCAGGAAAAGGTTTCTGGAGAGAGTAAACCTGTGACTTAGCTCGTCAAAGAACGGAGGCTCTTCTGACCACGGGAGCAAAAGAAGCAAAAGTACAAAAGCAGGCAGAGAAAACCTTAGTAAAGTGAAATGCCTGGTCATTGCACATAGAAGAATGATGTAAAACACGTTTAACCTTCTGAGCACACTCAACTCCAAGAAATATATTTCATTACAACATCAGTACACACAGAAATATAAATGTTTGACACTCTGATTATATGAAATACATGATTGAAAAAGTCTATTTAATATACGTGATGTACTCCGATACTGTTCTTCTATTTTATTCTAGTTCATTTTAAATACATACATAATTCTAGTCACAGCCCACTCAAGTGATTTCATGACCCACAAGAAACGAGTGATCTCAGTGAAAAACACTGTTAAACTATGCCAATGAGTCTGGACTTTGCACTTAGCAGAGTGGGAAATCACTGTAGGATTTCAGGGAGAAGAATACCATGATAAAGTCTGCACCTTGGAAAGAACAGCCATGCTATGAAGAATGGACTTGGGCGGATGGATAGTGCTCCAAAACTGACTATATAAAATAAGCTACTGGTCACCCAGGTGAGAAAGGAGGGTACATGATAAGGCCACAACAGCAGTTACTTAGAAGGGGGGTGCGGAGAGGAGGGGGTGAAGAAGGAACACTTAAGACAGGGGGCATGTGAAAAAGGGCAGATTAAGAATTTAACGAGTAAAACTAGGGCACCTGGGTGGCTCAGTTGGTTACGCAGCCAACTCTTGATCTTGGCTCAGGTCCTGATCCCATGATTCGTGAGATCGAGCCCCGCGTCAGGCTCTGTGCTGACAGAGCAGGGACTGCTTGAGATTCTCTCTCTCCCTCTCTGCCCCTCCCCTGCTCGCATGTTCTCTCTCTCTCTCTCAAAATAAATAAACTTAAAAAAATTTAATAAGTAAAACTGAAAGAACTTGGTGATCAATTGGAATCAAAGGGCAGACTGTAGGATGGCTCCCAAGTTTTCCGCTTAGGGACTATGTAAAGGGTGGTACCATTCTCCAAGACAGGAAATAAACAAGTTACAAGTTTGTTAAGCATACTGCTTACCAAAGCAAAAGGAAACTGTTACATACTGAGGATGTGAAAAATACACCAAAATCATTATCATTTCCATTCCCTGTATAGATTTTTGTAGCTGTATTTTCTCCCAGCATCAATGACTCTGTGGTCCATGACTGTCAGATGGTCAGATATAATTTGTTTCTACTCTAACTTTCTGAACTAAGCTAAGAATGGTTTCCTTGCCTGCACCTTTGATTTTTAGAGACAAAATATGGAATGACAAAGTAGAGGAGCTGCTACTCTAAGAGCAAATGGACGTATTCATCTTCCTCTAGAGAAAAATCTCACCCAGAATTAAATGTGGCACAACAAAATGTTCTGAAACATGGCCTAAGTCAATAATGCTGCTATGGCTCGGATTCTAGGGTGGCTTCCTAATGTTTCAGCAAAACAGCACTTCCTGTCAGTATTATTAGGTAATAGCACAAGTCAACCGTCTATGAGTCAAACCGCAGTCATTCACTGGCTTAGACTCCAGGACACCTCCTACATTTACAGTTATTACAGCCACCCTGCAGCCAGAGATAGCATCCAAATGGGATAAACATTTTATCTAATTCAACAGTCTCACCGACATCACGGAATCAAATCTCACCTAAGTGGGACAGAAACAATGCGAGGCTTAAAACTTCAGGTAATTTTGGGGTAACAAAGAACGTACCAAAGCTTCATAACTATAAAGGGTCATTAAATATTTTTAACATTGCTATTTCTAAAAGAATACAATAAAACTTCCCACAGAAAGTTCCCAAGAGAGATGGTTAATATGTGAAAGTATAAAATTTAAACTTATAATTGCTTTTTTTTTAATTTTTATTTAAAAACATCTTTTAATGTCTATGTATTTTTGAGAGAGACAGAGGCAGAGTGCAAGCAGGGGAGGTACAGAGAGAAGGAGACACAGAATCTGAAGCAGGCTCCAGGCTCTGAGCTGTCAGCACAGTGCCTGATGCGGGGCTCGAATCCACCAACCGTGAGATCATGACCTGAGCCGAAGTTAGACGCTTAACGGACTGAGCCACCCAGGCACCCCTAAACTTGTAACTGCTTCTGAAAATAAAGTTACAACTATATACTTTTAAACGTATTTATACAGACATTTAACTTCTGATGTTATCTACTCTGAAAATTGGCCACATTAAATAATTCTACCTAGACTATCAGACTATAGCTGTCTCTAACAATTAGCCAACGATGTAATTCAAGTTTTTAAATACACATAGGTATTCAGTTTATTCCAACAGAGTAGGAAATTAACCCTGTGGGGATACGAAAAAGAGAGCCACATTCAAATTCTCACACAGCTCATTAGCTCTCCAGGCTGCAGTTTCTTCTCAAGCTTCAGTTTAGCCATCTGTAAAATGGTGATAAAAATAACTCCTGGAATTGTCATCACGCTTAAACGAGAAACTGCCTGACAACTGATAAGGAACTCTCAAAATAGTCACTTGAAAGGGGAGTGGGGATAGGAGAGGAAGAGAGACAAAAAGAAGTTTTACTTCTAGTCTTGTAAACTCCAGATGTTTCTGGGTCCCCATTTTTAAACATCGAGTCGTGATACAACTTAACCACGCCCCAGCTCTACTTCCTCTAAAGCTAACATCTGGGAACACTTGTCAAAGATGAGAAATCTCAGGAGACCCAGCCGCTCAGCTGGTATCGTACTAGAAGCATAGAGAGAAGTTTTCTTTCCACATGTTGGCATGAGGTCTCTTCAAGCAGAAAACCAAAAACAGAGATCTGATCTCAAACAGAGAGACTGAACTAAAACCTGTAAACCCAATCTCTTTGGGCTGGTAAGTTAAGGACGGAAACATGGGAGCAAATCAGGACCCAATTTCAGGAATTGGTGAAGAATGAGTTAGTGAAGTCGGGAACTTTGACTCAACGCTGAGTTCTCCAAGAAGACTCTGTGAAAATGTGGTGGGCAGAGGTGTCAAAGTAGAACACATTTGCGCCACCAGTGGTCTCACGAACCCGCTTCTAGAACAAGTCTTCAAATCACTCCATTCTAGGCAAAACTGAACATGAGCCATTACTCCTCTGTGTACCTGCTTCATGAGTGAGAAATAAAGGTAAGTTAATATCTCTATTAAAAATACTGCACTACAGGGACACACTTCATCAGAATCTCCTAACAGAAAGTACAAATAGCTCGGAAGGTGTGGACGATACGAATTAAAGAGACCAAACGTTGCTTCAGTCAGTACAAAATGTCGGCATGGGAATCTTCACGTAGGAAGGCAGGGATGCGGGAGAGGGTCAGGAAAGACAAGAAAAGAATTGGAGTTGAATGCAGAGCAGGGACGGAAGACAACAGATAAGCTTTGGCTCCAAACATGGCACAAGGAAACCCTTCGGATACAGTAAAAGCCAGAAATGAACCTGGCAAGTTCTTCCAAGGGGGAAGGGAAACTAGCTACTTACCCCTAGCACCCACTACACCAAGATAGGTTGAAAAGATAAAAAAACAAAAAACCCTAAATCAGAGGTCTTTCACACCAAGCTTTACCAAAGCAGGCTCAGTTTAAGAATAACACTAAAAGACCAAGTGCCTGGGTGGCTCAGTTCGTCAAGTGTCCAACTTTGGCTCAGGTCGTAATCTCACAGTTTGTGAGTTTAAGCTCAACATCAGGTTCTTCACTGCTGATGGGGAGCCTGCTTGGGATTCTCGCTCTCTCTCCTCTCTCTATGCCCCTCCCCCACTCACGCTTTTTCTCTCTCTCAAAACTAAAAAAAATAAATAAATAACAACACTAAACGAGAAAAAAAAAAAAAATCACTCCTGACTTGCTTGAAGCTGAACACCCTGCAGTAGGTTAGGTTTCATTCCATAATTATGGGATAAAAGGCTTAAAATCAGAAGCCTGGTTGAGATCACACGGAGCGTGTTGAGTTATAACTACAATAAAATTAATCAGTGAGTGGTAAAATACTAATTTTACCTAACCTGCCCTTTTGAGGAAGCGGTAACAGGTAGATGGAGAGAGCAGATATCTGCTCAGGCTCTTAAATGAGGTTAATCTACCCGAGGGAAAAAGCACAAATGGGAGACCTAAAAGGCCAACGACAAACTTTGGAAAAGTCCCATCTTTTTCCTAGGGTACATCAAAAGAGGGAGAGAAGTAAATAAACTACCATCACACTAACGTATTTTGGGGGAGATAACACCCAGAGAGAGCAGTGCAGAGAGAGTATGCACATCTGTGAATAACTAGGTTTATTCAATTTACCCAAGATGCTGAACCAAAAAAGTCACTATGCCGCCTACAAGAAAAACTGGGGGTTTTCCACCTTTTCTTGTCTTTTACCTGTGTTTTTCACGGATTCAAAACAGTTCAAATATTTTCAACTTCAATAAGAAGCATAAATGCACTAATTATTCTACTGGATGTTAAAATGCCATTTATATTTAGTGCACTCGAAAAACTGAATCTGAGCCCTAATGTTTTACTAACGCAATATAAAATTCCTTTATGCCTTAATATAAAGTAAAACTGAGCTTGGGGAACAAGTCCCCGGTAATAAAAATGGCTTTTCCTCCGCCTTCCCTGTTATGCCTGTTAATACTGATACGACTATGAAGCGTTCTACGCTGAAAAAGGCTGTATTGACTCACACTCCATTTCGATCCCAGAAAAAAGCTCCATGGAGACAATACTAGACTTCTCAATTAGTTTCTTCACTAACACGTGACGTTATGTTATCCACGCACTCATCCAGAGGTTCGGAATCAATCCCTATGAGTTACAGAAATCGGGCAGTGGGCAAATCAGTAAAAAGTTTGTGATTCACTGATTATTACTTCTTTAGAATCTACCTGTTATGCCGGTGGTTACTTGGATGCATCTTAAAATGCATTTATTTTATTAAATAAAATACCCCAGAGATAGGCAGTGTGACAGTTACCATCATTTAAAATACGCTCTGTTTCATTTATTCCAATTATAGCTTCTAAAGTATGTTACGTTTAACAGAAGGGACCTGATATAATCCCATTGTTTTACATCCCCAATGAGGAATTCTAGAACTAGGCCACGTACTATTCCAAAAGTATGGAAATATATATTTAGTTATATTTTGATATAATTTTACCTATACTTCTTCAGGTATATGCTTAAAATGTGCTTTTAACATGCATGTTAAAGGGTTTTAAATTAATTACAAACGTAGCATATGCCAAGTAGTATGGGAAAGCTAAAATAAGCCTTAAAGAATTTAGCCTAACTCCTTAGTTGTATAGCTGAGAAAACAGCATGGGTCACTGGCCTATCCATGACCCCAGAGCTAGATTGTGACAAGCAATGGGACTAGAATGTCGTTTTTCTTTCCACTACACTAAATCTCATTTAGTTCTTTCCTTCCCATTGATTTCTCACCTCATCTCTTCTTCAAAAATCTTTTTGGCCATTAAGAGGTTGCACAACTAAAGCAAAATAAAACACCGCTCTGGACTTCATCTGTAAAATCTAACGAAATGGAAGGATTTAACAAGACATTACACAAAAAAGCCAGGGACAGCACATACCAGGCGGTCATCAAATGATAACTATTATTATTCGTTGTTATTATTATTATTACTACCACAAGGAAGTTGGTGAATTCTTTTTAAAGGTTACATATTAGCATCCTAGGCTGAGGATCCATTTGACACAACTTGTGCTTAATTATCCTCAGTCGTCTTTCAGGCTGTAACTTTACACTATGATTTATGACCCACCCACAATGACCTTGATTCCCCGCCCCCCCCCCTTGTACTTTTATGGACTGCTATGCTGCAATATTTTCGAGTAATAACCGGTCAGGTTCTCTCAGCCCTAGAGATACAGACATCCTCCACTGACTGACTCACAAGGGATTTTAAGATGTGACCCAAATATAGCTTGAGAAACCACAACTTTAAATGGACTCCCCACTTAAAATCCAGCGACCTATTTATTACAGCGAATGGTAACAAGCGCAAACTGCTGCCATCCGTGAGCCATTTTCTCAAAATCACTCTTGGATCCGGGGGAGGGAGGCAGAAGGTCAATAAAGGAGCAAACTATTTCTGCTCCTGCTAGTCCTCTGCAGCCCCACACCAGGGATCTGGAAATGAATGAAAGGCTGTAGTAGCATAAATAAACCCGGGATCCCTGCGCAGGTTTCTGGGCGGGGGTGCAGAGAGGGAAAACTGTAGTTTCCAGGCGATAAACTCGGGACACACATTTAACAAATTAAAAAAAAAAAAAAAAAAATACTACCCCAAATCACCTCGACCGGAGCAGGAACCCACCCCTACCCCTGCCACCAGTTCTGGGAGGGGGAGCTGGCGGGCGGCTGCGGCTCTGCTGCAGCTGCTGAGAGACCCGCCGGGCCCGCGGCGAGCCGGGTTCGGGGCGGGGGGCAGGTGCGGGGAGGGGCTGGACGCGGGGCGGGAGCGCGGCCAGGTGAGGGCGGCGGGCGCCGGGCAGCGGCGGCCGGGGCCCTGCGGGGCGAAGGCGGGGGGCGTGGGGGGGAGGGCAGCCGCGTCGGCCCCGCGCCTGCACACACTCACCGGCGCCGGCGGGCTCGGCTCTCGCCGCCGGTGCTCTCGCGGCCGCCAGCGGCTCTTCCCCCTCCTCCTCCTCCTCCTCCGGCGCCGCCGCCGTCTCCCAGGCCGGGCCGCGCTCCCCTTCCGCTTCCGGGAGCCGGAGCGCCGGGGCCGGCGGGGTGGGTGTGCGCCCGCCCGCGCGCCGGAGCCACCGGCTGCCGCCGTCGCGGTCTCCGCTCCCCTCCCGGGAGCCGCGATGGGAGCCGCCGAGGGCCGAAAGAGCAGAAATCGCGCCTTGGCCGGGAGGAGGCGCGCCGCGGGCCCCAGGCCGCTTGCCCCGCGGGACCGCCGTCACCGGAACATTCGTACCTGACGCACCTCGCCGCCTCCGCCCTCCCCCGGTGCCACCTTCCCAGCTGTGCCCTGGCCGTCCTTCTCTTTGTCCCCACACCCTCTCCGTCCCCCCTATGTGGGGAACTGCAGAGAGGCCTCCCTTTAAGGATTGCAACTATCCTCATTCCTTCAGGGATAATGGTCAACAGGCCTCTCTTCCCCTAACGCGCTCTGGATGTCCCCTGGTACCTTGTTTCAAAGCGCGGCCCGGCCCGCAGCACCTGCATCCTCTGGGAACCTGTTAGAAATGCACAACCTCGGATCTGCTGACTCAGTATCTGCATTTTAACAAGATCTCCAGGTGATTCCTACACCTGGAATTGCCCCAGCCAACTAAGATGTTTCCTATTCCTGTGGGCGACCTCAGTCCACACCCAAACAAGCTTTTCGCCGTATGTAAGGAGACATTCAAAAGTTGCCTGATTTCCCACCCCTGCAACCTAGGAAAAATAAGTCGACACAACATTGTAAATAATCCACCTCCCGGTCTGTTAGTATCTTATCGAACATCAGACATACACTAGAACCTCCCCTCTCTTCCCACACCTAAGCTAAACAGTACTTGGGATGCAGTACTGCAATGCCTGCGGTAATGTAGAGAGCCAAGCCTTTGTGTCTGCATGCCACAGGAAGAGACAATGTATGGATAGAAGAATATTACTTGATGCATCAAATCCGAACTTCTTTACAGGATGGTATTGAAAGCCCTTCACAAGCTTACCCCTCCAGCCCTAGCTCAAACTAACTTGGTTCATTTACCCTTCCTAGGATGCCCTTCATCCTTCTCTCTGATGACCTTGATCTAGATTCGGGAGTCAGTTCAAATCCTGCCAGCCCAGAGACCTCTCCCACCAGCGCACTTCGATCACACACACACTGAATCCTGCTTTGGACCCTTATGTTACCTTCTATCGCTAGGGGTTTTGAAACAGGTGACCTTGCATCGCTAGGTATTTTTACACATGTTCTGTTCTGGTTTGCGAATTGATTACAAACACCTTAGGACCTTCAAGACCTACATCAGTTGTTATCAAAGTCCTCACCGGCACCAGCACCGGAATGCGAGAGATCCAAATTCTCCAGCTCCATCCCAGATCTACTGTATTAGGAACGTTAGCAGGCGTGAAGCCTAGCAATCTGGTTTCACGAGCCTTCCAGGTGATTCTCATGCACCCTCCAGTTTTAGAACTACTGCCCTGGAATAGTGTCTTCTACCCTCAAAGAAACTCAGTGGTAGGGATTGATTTGACTATACGCAAGTTTTTATCGCCTTTCAGATTAAGAAACCGGCTCTTCCATTTAGGCATAGCAAGGTTGGAAGGCTGTGACGATTGCTCTTGAAAGAATTGTCTTTGATTTTCATAATGCATTTTATGTAGTAGGATTTTTGTGACTTGGTTTGTTTGAAAAGAAATAATACAAATAACTAGTCACTTCAGGAGAAGGGGAAACATGTGGTTTTACTTCCACAATTCAAATACATGAATTGCCTATTATTTTGCTCTCTTTTAGTATTCTGTTGTGAGAGGAATAATATGCGACAAATGATTTCAACAAGCGCCAAAATGAGAATTAGTTGACCAGCACGCAAATGCATGTGACAATGTTAAGTGTATGTATTTTTTGTGCCCTTTTTTTTTTTTTCACGTGTTAGCCTGTCTCTTATCAGCCAAATCAATTCCACGGAGGATTTTCTAAGAAAGACATGGAAGGAGAGGGCACCTGGCTGGCTCAGTCAGTTAAGCATCTGACTTCGGCACAGATCATGATCTCACAGTTCGAGAGCTTGAGCTCTGCGTCAGGTGAGCTCGAGCCCCGCTTCTCTCTTTCTCTCTCTCTCCCGTTTCTGCCCTTTCCTGGGATTCTCTCTCCCTCTCTCTCTGCCCCTTGCTCACTTGCACTCGAAAGAAAGAAAGAAAGAAAAAGAAAGAAAGAAAGAAAGAACAGAAAGGAGAAAAGAAAGAAAGGAAGGAAGGAAGGAAGGAAGGAAGAAAAAGAAAGAAAGACATGGAAGGAGAGAAGTGGCAGGAAAAGCATTCTCAAAATCATGAGTCTTCTTAGCATGGGCACTTAAGAAGTATAATCAAGGGCCTATCTATCCCTTATGCTGAAGGTCACCTCATAAACATGACTGTATCATATTGCAACCCACATACTTGACTCCTGTGTTATAATGAGATGGTAAGGGAGATATGGCATCATGTAATCTTTTTGAGGAGATTTTCTATTTCCTGTAAGGATGGGGATAAGATATATGTCCTACACCATATTCTCCTTCCAGAATTGTAGTCTATTTCATCCTTCCTATGACTCACTGGAACATGATTATTAATCAAACTAATATTTATCTGGGAATTGAAAAACGAGACAAGAACAAGCAGCGTTACTGCCACTGCCAACTTAGCTTCTCAACAAAGGCACAGTCAGGGCATTTATGTGGATAAACTCAGCCAACTCCTGTGCTTCTGTGCCGTGACTGGGGAGGACTGGATTTGACTGCAATTTCCAAAAGTCAGTGCAAGCTCAGTCCAGAGTTTAATCAACACTGGCTAATAGCCCTTGGCAGCTTTGGGTGGATGGCGTTCTCCACCTGCCCAGCTGGGTACCATGCCCTAAGCACCCACATTTGATGCACATTCATGATTTCTTGGTTGCTTATAGTCATCTCCCCCATCTGTTTGAGTGGCACAGTGCCCATTCCAGAATAGTCTAATATTCGAATAGTTGTTCTTCACCTCTTTTGGGTTACACATCCCTTTGAGCATCTAATGAAAGCTATGGACCCTCTTCCCAACAGAGTGCATGCCCACACACACACATGTAATTGTAGAAACATGTACATATATATTTATAAATAAAGTTCCAGAAGCTGTCCCACCTTCCCATGCCTCCAGTGAAGTCACGAAAACCAGGTTAAGAATTTGCTGTAGGATACAGAGAGTAGGTAAAATAAACTCTTTTTTTTTTTTCAAGTATCAAAGATAACTCTAAAAACCATCACGTGCTTAAGGGGATGGAACAAAAGCAATGCCAAGCAGAGTTACAAGCAAAGTGCTATGGGAATGCTAAAGAAGCAGCTAGTAGTGTCAACAAAGGGGCTTAGGAGTGGCTTCATGGAGAAAGGTTCTTATATCAACCAAATAAGAATAGGATTTTGACCAGGACAAAGGATCCCTCCGTTGAAAGGGAAAGTGTATGCAAAGGCACGGAGATGCGAAAGTACAGTGATCCATCTGGTGTGGCTCAAACGTAAAATGCATGGAAAGATAGAGAAGAGAATGGAAAGGTAGAACGGAGTCAAATCATGGTGAGCTTCAAATCCCATGCTGTTTCCAATGAGAAGCCAATAAGCTTTTGGAGTAAGATAACCTGGACAGACTTTATTCGTGAGTGCCGTGGCATCATCAAAATGCAGAATGGTAGAACATTTGAAAAAGTTCTACACGTCCCAAACTGGAACCTATTAGCGAAGCCACATGGCTTCATCTCAACTTTTTAGGGTCACTTGGTGTTTGTGCTGGAGGTTTCTGTTACGTTAAATCAAGATGAACTCGAAATTCTTACAGTTGGTTAAGTGCCAGTGTGAAATCATATCCTGGTGAGTGTTCAGTGAATTTAGAATCCAGGACGCTGCAAGAGTTAAAATGTATTTGGAATGAAAAGAATGAAAATCAACTTGGCCTGACAAGAGAGAAGAAGCCCAGCCACTAATTAAGCTGGGAGGAGAGACACAGGTAAAGCCAGCTGCAAAGTTAATAACAAACACCGTTTCTGCCAAGGTCATGCGGTGGATGCAAATTACTATAATGATCCCCTCTTTGGGTGATTACTGACCAATAATGCCCTAGACCACTTGCTATTTTCGTCTATTATTAGAGACACCCAATTTCTTGGCCACCTTCACCTCATGACAGCACCCAATTCCTAATGAATTCCCTCTTTTCCTAATCCCACCTCAAAACAAAAACCAATCTCAAACTGATCCCTGCTTCCCTTAGACCATCTTCAAAATCCTCCAGTGAAAACCCACTGACACTGAGCTCGCCCCTCCTACTTGTCTAATGGCACTTCTTTGAAGGGCCCTCCCTCCTGGAAAGGCAAGAAATCTGATTTTTGTCAGGCTACGGGCTTGTCCCTGGCAGTCTTGAGCTGATTCAGTTTCAGATTCAGATTCAACCCATTTGATAATGAAAGCTGTCCATTGTCAGAGCTTCAAAAGTCAGGGCTCTTCAGGAAAGAGGTCTCCTCTTCTGTGTCAATGCAGTCAAATAGCTGCCATTGTCAGCAACGAGACTCAGCAGTTTCACACGTGGATTCTTCCAACACGAGGGGAAGTGGTGCTTTGAGTGGGTCACCCTGATCCCTCATCTTTCGGAGAAACGTGGATTGAGGTAGAAAGCAGAAGGAGAATGTGCTTTTAAAATCCATTTTTGTGAGTAGTGTGTTTTTTAGAAAACAGCTAAGGTAACTGGGCTTAACAGAGATCCAAGAGAGAAGTAAAACGGGTCTAGAAAGGTGATGAGAAGTTCTGCCCTAGTTCAATGTAAAGAGCATATTAAAAATAGGGTCATTTTTTTAAAATTTTTTTTAACGTTTATTTATTTTTGAGACAGAGAGAAAAAGAGCATGAATAGGTGAGGAGCAGAGAGAGAGGGAGACACAGAATCTGAAACAGGCTCCAGGCTCTGAGCTGTCAGCACATAGCCCGACGCGGGGTTCGAACTCACGGACCGTGAGATCATGACCTGAGCTGAAGTCAGACGCTTAACCGACCAAGCCACCCAGGCGCCCCAAAAATAGGGTCATTTTGATGATACTGACCTCATTGCATGAAGACGAGAGATTGAGATTTTCATTGAGAGATTTTATTATTATAAAGACAAGAGCAAAAGAGATGGGTGGAGGGGGCAGGAAACTGGGTTTGTCTCCAAGACATAAAAATAGAGAAGAAGAAGACAAGTTAGAATTCAGAGTTTAGGGGCGCCTGGTTGGTTCAGTCAAAAGAACATGTGACTCTTGATCCCAAGGTCATGAGTTCGAGCCCCACATTGGGTGTAGAGATTACTAAATAAACAAAATGAAAAAAATGAAAAATAAAAGGATTTAGAGCTTAAATAAAGTGTGGGGCCGGGGTGCCAGTAAAATCAAGAGTCTAAATAGGAGATTTCTCTTTGGTAGGAGAAGAAATAGTTACTTAATTCTCAAAGTCAGAAACGAAAGAAGAGCCAGAGGGGGAGCAAGTGGGATATTTTGCAGCATTTTTTAAATTTTATTTTATTTATTTTGAAAGAGAGAGAGAGAGAGAGAATCCCAAGCAAGTTCTAAGCTGACAGCACATGGCTTAACTCACAAACCGTGAGATCATGACCTGAGCTGAAATCAAGAGTCGGATGCTTAACCAACTGAGCCACCCAGGCACCCCACAAAAGGGATATTCTGAAGGGGAGAGAAGGGAAACTGGGAAGCAAAATTCAGCGGCCTCCAGCTTCAAGAGGTGCTGAGCTCTCAGAAAGGGAAAGGACAGAGGGGCATGTTCAGCACCAGGAAAGGAGACGAAGATTGCTGAAAGAGACAGTCCACATGGCTCATGTGGTGGTAACGTTGACCAGCGAAATAAAATAACCTGAGTCCTTCTCGAAAAACCCAGGTACCAGAGGTAATAAAAATAGCACTTTCTGCTATACCTTAGGGCTCTAAAATACTATGGAGAATTAACTTGAGTTGGTTTCTGAATATGCTAACTCAACAGATCTGCTTTGGGTTCATGGTGTCTCCATGCAGTAGATGAAAAAAAAAGGAGGCCACTTGACATCTCATCCTTTGACACCCTGCGGTGCCACAGCAGGAAGCCTCCTCAGGCTTAGCTGGTAAAAATGAGGTTGGCAACACTAAATAAAGATGCCTGAGAAAATTCCACAGGCTCAGAGGGTCATGATGAAGAACAGCATGGGGGAAGCAAACACATAACTGAGGAATTCACTGGAAGCAATGATGAAAAATTGACCAGCTACCTAGAATGCACTAGCCATCTCTTGAGTTTATTAAATACCTGTGCTGCTTTGCATAGTGATGCCTACCAAACTCAAAGACACACACACACACACTTAATTTCTCTTGATATCTTTGTTTCTTTGCTCTCTTTTTTTAAAAAAAGTAACTTTTTAAAAAATATTGATTTTTGAGGCAGAGCATGTGTGAGCTGGGGAGGGGCAGAGACGGAGACAGAGGATCTGAAGCAGGCTCCGTGCTGTCAGTGCAGAGCCCGGTGTGGGGCTCGAACTCAGGAACCCTGAGATCATGACCTGAGCTGAAGTCGGACTGAGCTACCCAGGTGCCCAGTCAAGGAGTAACTTTCACTGTAACCCTAACAAGGAAAAATGTCACTCCCGAGCTCATACTTGGGATCCAGGCCTGGATCTGTGAAAGCCAGCCTTCTGAGAGACTCTTTTCTAAAGCACTCTGATCACGTTTGTGCTGTCATTCATTAACTGCCACGGGAATCACCAACTGTCATCATGAAGTCTTTTACAGGCACCGTGTAAATATTCAAAGATCATGTTAAAATGACACCGTGTGCTACCGCAGCTGATGCTGTTTCACGGAGACAGCGTTGGAAAGCACGGAAAAGTGTCACACTACAACTCCCATGATCCTCTCCCGAAGCAGGACGCAGGGCCACAATTTTAACTCTTTCGTCACAGCAGGGAATCATTCAGCTGATCATTTCCACCGAGGCAAATCTTATCCTCTAAACTAGGTGCGTCATTAATGCTTTAGATACCTTTTTGTACACTCGCCATGTAACTTTCTTTTTTTTTTTTTTTTTAATTTTTTTTTCAACGTTTTTTATTTATTTTTGGGACAGAGAGAGACAGAGCATGAACGGGGGAGGGGCAGAGAGAGAGGGAGACACAGAATCGGAAACATGCTCCAGGCTCCGAGCCATCAGCCCAGAGCCTGACGCGGGGCTCGAACTCACGGACCGCGAGATCGTGACCTGGCTGAAGTCGGACGCTTAACCGACTGCGCCACCCAGGCGCCCCTCGCCATGTAACTTTCTATTGTAAAAAATGAGAGCAAGAGGAATTTTTCTTTTCTTTTCTTTTCGTAAAAAATGATAGCAAGAGGATTTTTTTGCAGTTTCCCAGGGCAAGAAAGAATATTTCAGCTTCCTTATAGTTAAAATTAGTGTGTGGAGGTTCATTCCCGCAGCTGTATGACCTGTCTGTCTTCTCGTAAACTCTGTGTCTAGTAGAATAAATATCCTGGCAAGATGAGACATTTTTGTCTGCCCTGATTTGTGAACTCTCAGAACTAACTCCAGACTTATTTGCCTGTCCCATAAGTCCTGCTTGCTCCCCAAAGGCATCCTCTGTTAGCCTACCGTAATGTCTGAAGCTTCCACGTCTATAATTTTGACACAGAGAACTACATCCAGAAGGTGTTTGTTAAAGTACAAACGACTGGGTGATATTTTGAAAATACTTTTAATTTTCTTAGCAGTGATGATATTCTCCTTACTGTGTAGGAATATGCTCATTCTTCTTTTTTTTTTTTTTTAATGTTTATTTTGTTTCTGAGAGAGAAAGAGAGAGTGAGAGAAAGGCATGGGGGAGGGGCAGAGAGAGGGAGGGAGACAGAGGATCCCAAGCAGGCTCTGCGCTGACAGCAGAGAACCCAATGCAGGGCTCAAACTCACGAACCGTGAGATCATGGCCTGAGCCAAAGTCAGACACTTAACCAAGTGAGCCACACAGGCACCCTGGAATATCCTCATTCTTAAGGGATACATGCTGAAGTACGAAGGGGGAAGGGTCATAATATCTGCAATTTACTTTCAAATGGTTCAACGGTCTAAAACTATGGAGTGAATACACATACACACACATCTGTACAAACTGAAAGGTAAAACAAATAAGGCAAAAACGTCAACAACTGTTGAGTTAAAGTGGAAGTGATGGAGGTATTCTTGGTGCTTTTTCAACGTTTTTGTATTTTTGAACTCCTGAAATTTTTATAACGAAAAAATGTTAAAATGCAGATTTCCAAGATTATCTCAAATCCAATGAATCCTACTTCCTAGGTGTGGAACCAAGAAAGCATTGCCTGTGAGCACCAGAAGTAAGTTCTGATATGTAGGAGTTATCGAATTATAGTGCGAAATGCTAATGAAGGAAGAAGTACAATAGGTATGTGATAAAAAGAGCAATTTATTTGGGGGGAGAAAAACCAACTCAATTAAACACCTCTATTTCCTCTGAGCAACAAATGAGGCTTTGTTAACTGGACCAGAGCCATATGACTCATGAGTTGCACAGAAATGAAATGTAAAGAACTTAGAAGAAGGGCTGGGAGAACAGCGTAATGTTCTCCGTCTGGAAGAGATCTGAGCAAATGCTCAGACTTCCTGTGACCAGAATTCTTCAGTGACTCCCACCTCGTCATGATCTGGCCTGCTGGCAAAACCACCTGTGGAGCTTTAAAAATATTTATAGCAACCAGTGGGGCCCCTGGGTGGCTCAGTCAGTTGAGCATCCGACTCTTGGTTTCGGCTCAGGTCATGATCTCCCAGTTCATGAGTTCCAGTCCCACTCTGGGCTCTGCACTGACAGCGTGAGCCTGCTTGGGATTCTCTCTCTCCCTCTCTCTCTGCCCTCCCCCCACTCATGTTCTCTCTTTCAAAATGAATAAATATACTTTTATATATATCAACTATTGCCTGCTGTCCCCGACCCCTACCACCACCCACTGGAACAGAATTCCTATATTTTAGAAGTTCATAGATCCTTGTAACACACAAGTCAAAGTTAAGCTGAAGCCCAAACTCTCCAGCCAGGTAAATTCTGTCTCAAGTGCAGGAAACTCTCATAGCCATCTTGATACCCTGGGGGGTCAGCACAGTCCCCTACACTTAATAGGTTCTAAATAGATGTTAGTTGAATGAATACATTGACAGCCTCGATGGATAAATGGACATGAATTAGGAGCTCTGGTCAATTGTAGATAATTTGAATATCCTGAAGTGAAGATGAGAGAGAGAGAGAGAGAGAGAGAGAGAGATCATAGGCAGAAAGGAGGAAAAGTAGACACCAAAGAAAATTCCACCTGTTTTCCAGTTTTCCTTAGAGCTGTGTCTGGGCTCATAAGCTCATTTGCAGACAAGCAGAAGAATGGGGGAAGACAGTCTCTTTGTGTGATATCTGCATATTCAGGAACCTCTTCATTTATAGGTTCTCGCTGTGTTCCTATAGTCCTGAAAATCTCCAGAATATTATTCACTTATATGCAAAGACACTACTAAATCCTGTGGATCCCAGGCCCCCCGAAGAGGGTATCGTTTGAGTGTCTTACTTGAGCTGGTGCAAGATGTGAAATCTATCCATTTCAATTTTCACCTATTTCTTGCCTGAGTTTTGGGCAGGGTTCCTTTGGGAACCCTTTGGGAAGGATGCAGGGTTCCTTTTAGTAATAGAATTGTGACTTACAAAACAGTGCTTACTAGAAATTCTTGTTCTTTAAATATTGGACGTAAAGGGGTGTGTTTCCCTTAGCTGGTAGACAAGAGGAAGTTGTGATAATTTCTTTGAAAAATATTAACCCGAGTCTCCACCCACAGGTGGATCAGTGGTGATTGTTTCTTTTGGAGGAAAGGAATAGGAACAAAATGAGTCAGGGGGAGGCAGGGACTAAATGACAATCTGAGCTGTCTCCTGGAAATGTGGGTGGATAATTGGGGCCTGGCTTTGGAAAACTAGTATTACAGGAAAGTCCATGCCATTGCTAAGGTATTATTAGTCACACATGTCACCACTGCAAGCTCCTGAATCTGAGCTTTCTCTGAAGCCAGGTGAGAAGGACCCACTGATGTGTATTTAAGATTCATCCTCTGTTCTTAAGATGGAAACCTGACTTTCCTGAGTTCTAGTTGGATGAGGTTTGTGCACATGCTTTCCACGGTTTCTTGTCCAGTGTTTCTAGAAGCCCTCCGTGCTTTCTTTCCATTCCAATTCGTCATACCCACCGTGAAGGTTTCTGGCTCGTGGAACTCTTTGGGAAGCTCATTGGAATTCTGGACCTTCTCCCCTGAAGAATGTCCATGGCTGCCACATTTCAGGGGGCTCGTGAGCCCCTCTGGAGTGACTATTTTAAATCCATAAGAATCCTTCAAAAACTCCCTATTGCCTACCATATATGTTCTTAAAACTTGTTGGCTGTCATTAGAACTCCCCACAGTATCTATACCTACGTATATTTTCAAGAGCAGCTCCCAAAATCTATTCCTCTAGCTAACATGTACTGAGCATTTATCTCACATAAAAGATTAAAATTATACACTTTACTTGTATGTATATGCTCATGTTTACATGTATATGCACTTATACAAATACTAAAATATAAGTATGTAATATATATAAAATAGTTTCTCAACGTATTTAAAATATATTAAAATAATATACTATATTAAACATAGAACATTATATCAGAAACAGAGGGGTAACAAAGATGTAAAATATACATAACTTGTTATTAGGGAGTTTACAATTTAGAAGTAAGGATAAGTAAATAAATAATTACAACATAAGTTAAAAAGTGGCAAAAGGCTGTGGCAGACACTGCTGTCTACTTGAGGGTCATTTTCTCTTTATTCCTTGCTGTCAGAGCAAAGGTTTTATTCCATTGTTTAAATATCCTCAGTGTAACCGATTTTATGCAGCTTGGAAGGGATGCAAAGTGGGAGATAATCCCTTTTGTCGACTATAGACATTGGTGCGTGAGTGATGAAACGTGATGTCTGGAACTGCAGCAGCCATGTTGTGACTGAGAATAGTTTTAGCTTGTGGAGGACACACTAAGGGTGACAGGGCAGAAAAATGGAAGGAATCCACGTCCTTGACAGAATGGTAGACTTTCCAACTTGACCGACCAGGAAACTAGCTGCCTTCCATGCTTTTTGTTAGTGAAATACTAAATCCCTTTATAATTTAATACATTCTGAGTTGTATTTTCTGGTACATGAGTTGAAAGCATCCTCACTGATTAAGTGTCTTAAGACAGGCATGGATAATGGGCTCTGGGAATCAGAAAAGGAATAGACTAGTGGATGAATCAGGAATTTAACTCGGTATGTATGTGTATGTGTATATAGTCTATGCGTACATGTATATATGTATATGTGTATATATGTGTATGTGTATATATATACACATATATATGCATATATAGTCTATGCGTACATGTATATATGTATATGTGTATATATATGCATGTGTATATATGTACATATATAAATACACAAAAATTTATTTTTGATCTTTGTTACCTTGAAACACCATAGCATAGTAGGAAAGATCTGGGACTTTGGAGTCGTTCACCTTCTGCTACTCTTCAGTAAGGCTGCTTTGGGAGAGTTACTTATATGAGCCTCAGCATCTTCATTCACAACATGATACAATATTCCCTACCTCGTAGAGTTTTATGAGGGTTAAATGAAAGGGTATATATGAAGTGGTTGGCCCCGTGCCTGATACATGATATACCTTCAACATATGGCATCTATTGATAATGTTTCTTTTATGCAGACAAAAAAATATTTATTGAATACCTACTATGTGCTGGATACTTTCCTAGGTATTGATTATAATGGTAAAAGAAACCCAGTATGATCCCTGTTCTCATGGAGCTTATGATTGACTAATGATGACACAAATAATGGTATAATTATAAACTGAAACACGTGCTGAGACGTGAAGGTATAAGGCACCATGCAATTGTGCAAGAGGCAAAGCTGACTTTGTCTAGGGCTTAAGGAAGGCTTCACCGAGAATGTGGAGTTTCAATTTGGGGGTGGGGACGTGGTAGGAAGATCATTACTCTAGCTTTGCAGAAACAAATGCATTTATTTACTTGTTCCCGGACTGTAAACTTTTTACGGTCAGGAATCATAGTCACATAACCATGCATTCCTTTATTCATATTCTTTGTACCCAGCACAGTGACCCGGGTCATCACAGACAACTATAAATGTTGGTGGATTGAATGAATGAAGCTTTCAGAAAAGCTTCATTTTTTTTTGTCAAGAAAAAAAAAAAGTGTGTATAAAATGTCTATTTCAGGGAGATAAGGAATAGAAAGCACTTGAACACATAGTAAGGACTCAATAATATGTAGCTCTTATTATCATTACTATCATTATTGCTTTATAATTTACACATATTATCCCTGCTACTATGTCGTAAGCTCCAGGGCAATGGGAAAAGTGTCTTATTTATCTTTGCTTATCTCGGGGTCTTGCATAGAATAAATTCCTTATAAAAATTAAGAAGATGCACGACTTCCTTAACCAGGAGTTATGTTGACAGTTTAAAGAGACTATGTACATTGAAAAAATAAGTTATCACAGCTAAGTTAACCACTCTCTTTAGGGGATACTTAATGCCAAGTTTCTAGAATCAACATAAGATACACATTAAAAAAAAAAAAAAAAACAACCTTTAAAAACGGTTGTGAAAACCAGGCAGAACCCTGTATGGAGGAAAAGTCGCTGTAGCACAATTCATACGGGACACCGCACGTATAATTAAAACCTCACAGCTTTCATGGCACCCTTTCAGGGGCTATTCAGCCTAAGGTAGCTAACCTCTAGCACAGTTCCCTATGTTAATTCTTTGCCTACCACTTACAGCCACCTGATATTTTGCCTCTGTGGTTGATTCGCTAATGAACTGCCTGATTCTCAAGTTACTTGTCTCCCTCAACTAGACTACAAGCTCTACGGGAGCAGGGATCTTGTCTGACTTATTTTCTTGCTACAGTCACAGCACTCAGACCTGTATCTTGCATACAGCTGGTAGACACATACATACCTGCTGAATAAAGGAACATATATAGACAAATAATGCTATTTATTATTTATGGATGTATATGTATCTTTGCAAAAATAGAACAGGATATTGGAAGTAGAAATGAGAATCTTGGGGGGGGCTGGTTCTTGAGGAGTCAGGGGTGTGGCGGATAAGACAGCATGGTGGTTGGGGGGGCGCTTTACTTATATGTGAAATGGTTTACTTCTTTAGCAAAAATAAACAAGCATGAGATGGCAAAATGTTAAATATTCTGGTGGTGAGAATTTGAGTGCTTGCTGTAATATTCTTTGTGCTTTTCTATGTGTTTAAATTTCTCAACAGTTAGAAAGAAAGAAAGAAGGAAAGAAAGAAAAAAAGAAAGGAAGAAAGAAAGAAAGAACCTCTGAATGGAGAAGAGTGAACTAAACCCTTAGAGTTTTACAGGATCTAAAGCTCTCTGATGTGTTGCTACCTACACTTGATCATCACAATAATTATGAAGTAACTATCATCACCCTCATTTTTTCTGGGCAGAAAATGAAACCAAGATTGAGCAGGGAGTTACCATGACCACCTCTCAAGTTAGGGCAGTGCTTGGCTGAGAACCTGATCTAGGGATGATTTCTCTCTCAAGTGGTAACATCAATGTCCTTCAATATGAGAGCTGGGCAAGAGGTAAAAGAAATGAGTTGTGAGGCCTATAGGCAAGAGCCCTCAAAGAGATCAATCTAAACTGATGGGCAATGAATGAGTACATATTTTAATCATATTTTTTTCCTTTTTTTTTTAATTTTTTTTAACGTTTATTTATTTTTGAGACAGAGAGAGACAGAGCATGAACAGGGGAGGGGCAGAGAGAGAGGGAGACACAGAATCTGAAACAGGCTCCAGGCTCTGAGCTGTCAGCACCGAGCCCGACGCGGGGCTCGAACTCACGGACCGTGAGATCATGACCTGAGCCGAAGTCAAATGCTTAACCGACCAAGCCACCCAGGCGCCCCCATATTTTAATACAAATAGAGAATAGGATCCAAATGACCTTAGGCTAGTCGCTTCAATTTTTTTTAAAAAAAAGTTTTAATGTTTATTTATTTGTGAGAGAGAGAGAGAGGGAGAGCGTGTGGGGGAGGAGCAGAGAGAGAGAGGGAGGCACAGAATCCGAGGCAGGCTCCAGGCTCCGAGCTGTCAGCCCAGAGCCTGACATGGGCTCGAACCCACAAACCATGAGATCATGACCTAGGCTGAAGTCGGAAACTTAACCGACTGAGCCCCCAGGCGCCCCTAGTTGCTTCAACTTTTTAAGGCTTATTTTCCTTATCTGTAAAATAGGGTATTTACCCACCTCATAAAATTTTTGTGAGGATTGTATAACACATGTATATACGTATTACATAAATTGCATAATTTATAATTTATGCAAGAGACCCAGCATAGTATCTGGCACTTAAGATGTTCGATATTTGTGTGTTTCCTCTGGGTTTCCTATGCTCCCATGTGTTATGTTGAACCACTGAGAACTGCGTTGTTTTGTTTTTGCCAGTAAAAATGGACGAATGCGGCCAATTTCATGAGATTCACACTATGACTCTGAACGTAAGCTCGGATACCACTATCCGCTGTCTCATCTTGAATTCACACGAGGGAAGAGCAGAGCAGAGTTTGAATAAGACTGATGATTGTTTGGGGCCTGGGCTTGAGAGTCTATTTGCAAGGATAAATAAAAGGGATTTGCAAGCGAGTAAGGAGGAGAAGGACAGTCCAATTGGCAGAGATAGGTTTACATAATCAGGGTTAGGCAATTGCAAACCAGACAGCTGCTCAATAGCTTTTGGCACCAAAAATATATTGACCAGCTGGGATATCATTAATGCTTAACAGTTTCATCCTTATGACCATATCTTGGCCAATTAGGCTGTCTTTGACCACCGAAGGGTATAATATATTCTGATGTAAATGCCACATGTGTATCCGTATACCACACATTCTACCACTTTAATGTAGAATATACACTAAATATAAATGCATCCGCGTCTTTGAAACACCAGGTTAGATGGTGTGACTAAAGAGAACTAGAATTAAAATGTAGATTGATTTCTTTTAAAAAATCAATATTCTAGGAAACGCTTTTTTTGTGGTACTGAAAGTAATAGGATTCAAATAATTGAAATAATTTGAAGATGAGTTTTTAAAAGAATGATTATAGGAAAAGAAATACGACTAGGGAATGCCAGGTCCGTACACGGTATGTATACAAATAAATACCGAAGGAGAAATGGAATCACTAAAGACAGTGATTTTATGTAAACAGAAAACTGCTGGAAGTGTCAGAAAAAACGCTTGAGCCATTGTCATTAGCCCCTGAAGCCATTTCAGAAATGCTCCTATGCAGGTAATCTCCAGATAGCGCCCTTAAATAATGGGACAGAAAAAAACCATTAAGGATAACATTTAAGATGATTGAATGCCACGAGCTTTCCCAGAATGCTTCACACACTAAAATTTAATACATCAAAATACTCAGAATATTTTCAGAAATTGCAAGTGTGGCATTTACAGAACAAAATTTATAATATGAAGTTTTTATA
The DNA here is from genome assembly GCF_023721935.1 of Panthera uncia. NCBI lineage: Eukaryota > Metazoa > Chordata > Mammalia > Carnivora > Felidae > Panthera > Panthera uncia. The sequence goes on from NC_064807.1 coordinate 39,006,007, forward strand.
CAGCAGCAAAAACCCCCAAAAAACAAAACAAAACAAAAAAAACAGTCATCCAGACACAGAACTTTAACTTACTACCTAATCCTAAATGCACGTGGATAAAGGATTTCACCAGTAAACTGTTTCCATTTTTAATCCTTTGCCGTTTATTTAATTTGCCATCTACTGGAATTCCTTGGTTACTTTCATTAGCATCTCTGGATTGACCTTTAAGCCTGGTACTGGTTGTATATTTTTATTTCCCCGTAATTTAGGCACTTGCATAGCTACCAATGATTGTTCCATGTCCCTACGTAAACCACTAAAAGTAACATTGCTCTTCCTTCTTCAAAGCCAGAGACCTGACATTAAGAACTTTGTATGGGGAGTATCGAAAATAAAGAGGCAGCCGAGCAAGCTACTCCTTAAATCTATGGAACTAAAATATGCATTTGCTAGAAGAAGACAAATAAAACACCGTCTGAGATGCAAAATCTGCCTACAAGTATGAAGAATCCTTCCCACAAACACTACGTACATGTTTCTGGTGGTGCTTTGACAAGCTATTCAAGAAGCCAATTTTTATGGTCTACCTTCTTTCTTTTCCTACTTCGGATGGAGGGCTTTCACCAGAACTGGAAGACACAAGATCATGGACTCTCAGTAGAGGAAAGGCCTCTGGCAAACCTCTTGAATGGACGGTTCAAGTCCGTCATATAGAGATGAAGCCCTCAAGGTGCAGAAAGCTTCTACAAGTCCTTAACACCCTCCTGCCAGCGTGGCAGAGCCAAGACTAGAACCCGAATAGGTACCAATAACTAGATGAATACCATTTCCTCGAGATTGTTCTATCTCACTACTTTTTAAACCTCCTTTCCCTTAAAATAGTATGCACCCACTAACCAGTTGCACACTGAATAACCAGCACCTTTACTATGGTGGTTTTGCTTTTCAAAGGTCCTAGTGGGATCTCTTTTTAAGTGGAAAATCCTGGGATGAAGGGATCCTGCGCATGGAACTCCGCCTGGGAGCCTGCCTGGAGGAGGGGTTCATGCTCATGCTCGGTCTTCGTCTTGCACTGGCACTCCTCCACCAGCATCACCACCTTGACCACGGGGGAAAGGCCAGTGCAGTTCAGCTGCAAGTGCATCGTGGTGAACTTGGCAGGCGAGCAGTGGGAACAGAACGTGTGGGGGTGCTGCGCAGCTCCAGGAAAACGAACAGACCCACATTTCCCAAAGCAGAGGTTGTTCTGCACGACTACTTTCTCACAGTCTTCATGGGTGATCGTCTAAAAGGCAAACATCTCCATTAAGTTATCATGAGTCATCTCATTAACATCCGCGATACAGAAGCGATAGACTGTAAGCCTGAAGATAATTCAGACTAAAATGTCAAAAACTTTCCAATTTTGGATATTTTACAATATCCAAGTGATGGTTAATCTATAAGGGCAGGGGCACCCGGGTGCCTCAGTCAGTTAAGCGTTCTGACTTCGGCTCAGGTCATGATCTTACAGTCTGTGAGTTCGAGCCCTGCATCAGGCTCTCTGTTGTCAGCACAGAGCCTCCTTCAGATCTTCTGCCTCCCTTTCTCTGTCCTTCCCCCACTCTCAATCTCTCTCTCTTTCTCTCTCTCTCAAAAATAAACATTAAAAAATCTACAAAAGTATAAAGCCACCGTAACTAAATTTCTTGTGTTGAGTATATTGATACATTAGCCTTTAGGAAATCCCTAAGTTAAAAAGAAAATGCTTTGCATCTTAAATGTCAAACTTTAAGGAATTTTGTCTAATTGGATGTTAGCAGTTGAAAAAACTCTAATGGCTAACTTCCTATATAAGCAATGTGCCTTATCTTTCTACTTCTCACAATGCATTACGCCCAATAGACCCTCCATCCGTGTTGGTTCGGTTGTTCATAGAACAGACCAGAACATCATTAATTCTATTCTATTTTGCAGTGCCTGTGGTACATTCAAACCTACGAAGTTGCACGTGGCCTCGTGATGGCATCTATGTCTGCAAATCATCCTTTGCCTCCTCTAACCCCATCTAACATCACCTTTGCCTCCTCTAACCCCATTCGCCTGGCTTTGTGTGCCCTGTAAGGTATATGGGTCAAACACCTGAATTTTAATTTAATTAGCCCTAGAATTTAAAATGAGAGTTTCAAAGGAAATCTGACTGCACAATTCTTAGGAGCAATTTTGTAATTGCACGTGGCCAACAAAGCCGTCGTTATTATTTGATAATGGACTTACTGCTACATATCCTTGCCTTTTCAGGCAGAATACTTAACTGCCTGACACAGTCAATTACCTTATAATACTGCCTGCTTAATTGGGTAGCATTATTGGACCGTAAAATTTTACTCTACCCTGCGTTGCTTTTGGTTCAGTATCGTCATGTTTAAGGGCTTGATGCAGTTTCTCGATTTCATGTAACATTTGGAGTGTGGGGCTTGCCAGGACTGACTGGAAGCAGCGGATAAGGAGAATGCCCCTTTGTCTCAACAGTGCAGAATCAATCATAATAACCACAAATCAGCCAACACAACACGAAGCAGGAGGTGTTGCTTCTGAGGGCAGCAAATGTGATTTCACGCTGATATCGGTTGTTTGAAAGCTTATGAGAAAATAAGTTAAATCATTTTTTGCTGCGGTAACGTTAGAAACCATGTGGCCACTTCTGCCTGACTGCCTATCAAGTAGTTTGGTGTGAAATACGGGGATTAAGACTGAGATAGTATGAATGAGAGGGTTTGGGGAGGAGTCCAGTGTTTCCCACCTTATCTGTGGGCGGAGTTGAGCAGCTCATCTGCATCCCAAAAGAGTGTTACGGGAACAGCTGGAGACCAGCTCTGGTTACTTCTCTACGTTCCCACTTTTCCTAACCGAGGGTCCAGTCCTACTTATCTCCCTGGATTGATCCCCGCCAGCATAAAAATAAAGAGCCCATAAAAAAAAGGTCTGTGCGATCAATATGAATGGTTACTGAGATTGGCAACACCATCGTATCACTCTTACAGAGTTTCCAGAATACCAAGAAACCATGGCAAGTTGGAAGGAAATCTGGGGAGCATGATCATACTTTGCCAATGCCTCTGATGAATGCCCAAGGGCCAAATCTGGGAGTCAGGTGAGGCCCTGGCAGCCTTCCCTCCTCCTTTCCACCTGTCCCAGTTGCCTGCCCCTTTCTTGCAAGCTCCGATCCCCCCCCCCCCCGCCCCCTCCAGAACAGATACCTGGCTGAAGGGCACTGTCCTACACGTCTCCTGATGTACTTCATGGCTTTTGATGGGCAGGATGATCCCCTGAGAAGCTGGGCCCGTTCTGAACATGAAGTGGTGCCAGAATCTCTTGGCTTCTTCCCGAAGAGGAGATTTCTCCATTTGCATCCCGTCTCTGGGCTGGGCGAGGGCCCGGGTCCCAGACAGGAAGGGCCCACTGACCGAGTCCTGGGATGGGGGCGCTTCTCGCTCGGGCTTCTTCCAGAACCTGCCAAACCTGGACAGCATCTTCTCCCTCTGCCTCTGGCCTTCCCCGGCACCTATCAGGTGTGGCACTGCAACGAAAAGATCCGGCTTCTCCTCAGCTTCCTCGTGGTTGCCCACGGGGAGCTCTCTGCGACTCCTTTCTAGGAGGGCGGGGGAAACAGAAGTCTGACTCTGGCGGCCATCCCGGTGTGGCGCAGCCTTCCCTAGAGGCAGGAGCACCAGCAGCCGAAGGAAGAGGAGACCCATGCTGGGAAGGCCCAAGCTTCTCTCAGATGCGCAGATGGTGAGGTCTAAAGGAAAGGTTCACTCTCTGCAGGAACAAACAAGGAGAGCCTATATATAGATACCTGCCTTGTGGGATGGAAAGGCAGGTGGTCAGGAGCCAGGCAGAGTAAACACATTTACTGTTTGCTCGAATTATGTAGTGCTAATGGTGTCCTGCCTTCTCTTTAGTTGTGTGTGTTTTAGAAGGCCCCAGTGAAAGCCTGGGACCCAGGGGGTAATTAGCTGGCACTTGATTTACAGAGCAGTTATTCCTGAAATCAACACATTCTTTCCCCAACCCCCCTCCCCAACCGCGCCGGATTTCCCACCACTGTTATTAGAAGAAGGACCAGAGTCGATGAACATCTGTGGTGCATCTGCTTTGTACAGGGACAGAGAGGACAAGACATGGTTTTATGACAGAAGTATATCAGATAAAAATTAAAGGCATACATTTAGTAAAAGCCCAAGCCTTTAGGCTTCACACACACACACACACACACACACACAGGCAACCAAAGAAGTATAGCAAAATTATAAGGAAGGAAAAGGAAGAAAGAAAGATGTTAACTTTGATGAGCAGAGGACTCTCCCTCTGATTTAGATGTGGTTGGGGTTATTGATTTTCATACAATAACCGAGTAGAAGGAACACATGCTCCTTTTCCACTCGAGGAAACTCACAGTTCCCAAATTAATCCCCTCACTTGCAGAATCAGACACTCGATGCCAAATTTCACAACGGGTCAGCCGTCAGCCGTCAGATAAACTTTTCAATTGTTCACAAACTTCTCAACAGGGTCCACTGGAATAGCCTGACTGCTCACCAGTCTTCAGTGAAGACGAGGAAGTGTCTCCCTCCAGCCACCCTATTGATTGTTTTTCTTTCGCTAAACAAAGAGCCAGACTTGAGAACGTGGATTCTGAGAACCAGGTTTGATAGCTCTGGGCCTGAAGCTGGCTCGTCACTTCTTTACTTTACAGAATCCACATCGTCTTCCTTATGCTACAGTAATTGACGAGCAGGTAAAATGCAGATGGAGACAAACACGCATCTTCAGGAATCAAAGGAAAAGTTGCTAGATGCCTATCATTCAAAACTTGTATGAATCACGCAAGGGTATGGGAAAGAAACAGATCCACAACACTGAAGCCCCAAAATTGCATCCAGTTGACCCTGTGCACCATTTGAACAGTATTTCCATTGGAAATGAATCCCATACTTGCTTGTATTTCTTCCCTTTTAACTTAATTACTATATTCCTTGCTTTTAGTAACACACCTCATCCTGGAACATTGTCCCCATTTCCGTACTGATGAAGCTTTGTTTCCAAGAAGTGACCCGTTAGGATCTTTTTTCCAGACATTTGTGTTCCTTTTAATAGCCATGCCTGATTTCTGTGGCGTAAAGCCTAAAGGAAGTTCTTTTATTCACAATAATGAACTATTTTTAAATGGACCATCATTTTTCCGAATTCTCTCAGAAGAGATATCTCTTGCCTATACCAAACCTCCACTGGGCTAGTATTAATTAAGGTACAACTGATCCATACTAAATGAACATTGGTATTTGCCATTTCTTTTAAAGTATTTTTAAAAGTTGCCTGCTGTTTGAATTTCTTGATTCCCCTCAGCTATCCAATGAAATAGGCTTTCCAGAGCTAGCCATTCAGCCCCAATTATAAATATAGTCTGGAAGCCAGCTATGTTTCCTGATTTCTTTTAAACTTTACTTTTTGGCGCCTGAAGTTCCAAGGCCATCAATCACAGTGGCTGGCATTTCCCCAAACAGAGGTCAGAGATCACACTCAGAGATCTCAGACTGCCCAGCTCTGCACGTAGGATACAATTCACATAATTACAATTGCATTAAAATTTGTGGAAGATTCGGGGCGCCTGGGTGGCTCAGTCTGTTGAGTGGCTGACTTCGGCTCAGGTCATGATCTCGCGGTCCATGGGTCCGAGCCCCGCGGCGGGCTCTGTGCTGACAGCTCAGAGCCTGGAGCCTGTTTCAGATTCTGTGTCTCCCTCTCTCTCTGACCCTCCCCTGTTCATGCTCTGTCTCTCTCCGTCTCAAAAATAAATAAACGTTAAAAAAAATTTGTGGAAGATTTACTTTACGGGCTAAACATCATGTTAGATACGAGCAGAAGACAAAGTGGTAAGAACTTGGTTCCTGCCTTCAAGCAGGTAGGAGAGTCTAGTGGTATTGTGCATTCTGTAATCTAATTACATTAGCTGTAGTGATGTCAGTTATCCATTTTTAACCTTCCTGTAGTCCTAACCCCCTCTTCTTCTGGTCCTAATTTTGGTATTCGGTCATTTGAATAGTACTCATGCAGAATTTGCTTTTGCTGTTCTGTCATACCTGTTGAGAAGATGTACACATATCTTGAAGGATAAAGCTCGCAAAATAAAGCCTTCTGTGGTGAGAGCATAAGTCTGTCTTCAACTCCTATCTTTCACAGCTAAGGGCAGAGATGACATTCGCCTTTGACCTCTGTGTCCTTCGGTCAATTCTAAAACTACGTATGTGATACATTGTAGCTCACTCTTGAGACCATAAACATTTTGTAGCTTTTAACAAAAATACACCGCCTCTGTGGGGATTCAGTGATACAGGCATCTGGTCACCTCCCAGTCTGGATGGAGCCAAGTGGAGGTAGGTCTGGAGGGGGCCTCCAGACTCAGCAGGAAGCAGTAGTGTGGAGAGAGCACCAGAGGTGGTTGGTGTACTTTGGACCAAAGGCCGCAGTGAGAGGCAGGCCTGAGCTTACACGGGCCCCCGCCTGCGAAGTCCACTTCCCGGGACAACCTCAGGCCCGCATGAGAGTCAGAGAGGCTAATCTCATCATTCATTCGTTCTAATTTGCAGCTCAGTGCTCAACATCATCTGAACTCTGCTTTCAACTTGACCTAGTCTTCCTGGGCACTACGATGCCTTCAGGAAGGTGGAGATCCCAGCGTGCCTGAGAGGACACAGCAGCCACGTTTTTCTGTCCCTCTTACAGACTCTCAGAAGGGAGAACGGTCTAGTGCCCTCTGAGAGGAAACAAAGAGGCTAAGTTCTTTCCTGAAAACCCCAGACCTACAACAAGAGGTGAGAGGCAGTGCTGGGTCACAGATGGGCATTGGAGGTAAACCGCGAGGCAAAAAAGGGAATTTGGGTGGATGGATCAGAGAAAGAAATCTGCTTAGGGTGCATGCCACTGTCTCCTAGCTACCTCTCTTTCCAAAATATGGAAAAGCAATAGGGTTGCGGGCAGTTAGGTTATTTTCAAAGAACTCAAAACAAGGCAGAATCTTCCTCTTTTTTTTCCCCAAAGAACAGGGAATAGGGAAAATTAGGGTAAGTGGTTTCTGCTTAAACCTTATCTTGATTTAGTTCACTAAATTATTCAAAGCATAGACCTCCCCCCCACCCCCCGCCCTGCACGCCCCTCCCTGCCACTTTCTGTGGAAAGAAGACAATAGGAAGAACCTCATTCCCCAAAGATGCTCTGCTCATTGGAGTCACTGATGCATTCATTCATACGGCGTATCTTTTGAGCAGCAAGTCTGCATGAGGTCCTGGGGATAAAATGGTGAGGGTGTCCTTGCCCAGGCCCACTGGAGTTTGCAATCTGTTGGGGAAAGACTAGCTTATCAAGATAAGTTACAGAAGGAAAACCTTGGCAGGCACCACTCCTGTACTAATCAAGGACTTCCAAGTGGATCCAAATTCCAAAGGCACCGTGGACTGGCACACTGTGTTTATGTTCATTTTATTCAACAAACAGGTGTTGAGTGCAAGGATGTGCAATACATGTGCACTCGTTCTCTTTTGTTTCTGATGACGTCATGAATATCTGTAGTAACAACACTCAAATTAGACAAAAAATTGTACAACTAAAGAGAAATCTTCCCATGCCTTCCCAGGCTTCCTGTCCTGCCATAGAGGCAATCACTGTGTGCAACTTATCTATATTGCATCTTCTAAAATTGTCACCTGTTGGGGTGCCTGGGTGGCTCAGTCAGTTAAGCTTCTGACTACTGATTTCAGCTCAGGTTATGATCTCACAGTTTGGGAGATCGAGCCCCACTACAGACTCCGTGCTCTCAGTGGAGTGCTTTTATGGTCACTCTCTCTCTCTCTCTCTCTCTCTCTCTTTCTCTCAATAAATAAATATTTTTTAAAAATAAAATAAAATTTCATCTGTTATGGGCTGAATTGAGTCCCCTGCCCCCAAATTTACATGCTATAGACTCAATGTCCTTGTACCTCAGAAGATGACCATATTTGAAGATAAGGCTTTTAAAATGAAGCCATTTTAAAATGAAGCCATTAGGGTGTGGGCCCTAATCCAATAAGACCGGTGTCCTTGTAAGAAAAGGAGATGAAGGCAAAGACACATAGAGATAACGCTCTGCAAGCCGAGGAGAGAACGCCCAGAAGGAAACAGGTTTACCAACATCCAGATTTGGAACTTCCAGCCTCCAGAACTGTGAGAAAATAAGTCTCTGTTGTTTAAGCCACCCAGTCTGTGGAACTTCGTTATGTACCCCCCCCCCCCCCCCCCCCCACCCAGCAAACTAATACAACATTCAAAGAGAACGAAACGTGTAGCCAATACAAAGGGGTAAATATCAAATGATGTCACATGCCACAAAATTCCCCCTTCCCACTGATCCCGAGTTACTTTTTAGGGTCAGATTATTCCGTTTGCAGTTTCAGTGATCTGTTGCTCTCTGTCCCAAACACTCCTGCCCCCATGAAAAAAGCATTTTTTAAATTTATTTTGCAACCGGGGATGTATCTATCACCGTGCACAAGTCATAGACAGTGTGAGTGATCATCCACTTACCCAGATTGTAGACAGAGCACCTGCAAATCTAGAAGGAGGTCAAGGGGGCTGAGGCAACTTCACCGTGTGACCCCCCATCCCCCACACACCCGTCCCCATTGCCAGCCAGGCCAGGATGCCTTCACTGATGCTAAGCCTCTGTCATGCTCCTCTTCCCCATCCTTAGAATTTACCTTGATCACTTTTCCTTCTGCAGAGAGCTGCTCTCAGAGAGTAACAGAAGCAGAAGTTACTCTGGACTGGAAGCCAGAAAACCTTTATCTGATTCCTGATTCTGCCTTACAGCTTGTAAGCTACAGAATCTCAGGTCCTCCAGGTTCCTAAATCTTGCCATGGGCAAAGCCCTTCCTTCCTCATCTGGCTCATTGTCTTTCTTTTCACCGTGGGTAACTTCAGTGTCCATGTGGACACAACAGACCAACAACAGGACATTGGCATTATATGATGTCCCATTCAATACCTGGACTGAAATCTGATGACCCCAGTTCGACTGGCTTCCCCATCCCCCTTACATGTTGACTGCTGTTATGATCAGGGATGGTGAATTTCACATTCCACTCTCATGACAACATTCTGTTGTTTCCGGTCTACACAGTTGTTCCCTGTTTTCTTCTTTGTCTTCATGATCGTACCACCACAGTTGTAGTTAAATGATGACTTCTGTGACCATTTTGTTTAACATTTGTCTCCACTTTAGATTTTAAAGCCCATGAAAGTAGGGCTAGGTCTTTTGTAATCACCGTCTCAGGCCTTAGAACAGTTCCTTCCACATGGTAGGTGCTCAAAAATACTGGTGTAAAAATGAATGAATGAGGGGCTCCTGGGTGGCTCAGTTGGTTAAGCGTCAGACTCTTGGTTTCGGCTGAGGTCATGATCTCGTGGTTTTGTGAGTTCGAGCCCCGTGTCTGGCTCTGTGCTGACAGCTCAGAGCCTACCCGGGATTCTCTGTTTCCCTCTCTCTCTGCCCCTCCCCTGCTTGTGCTCTCTCTTGCTCTCTCTCAAAAGTAAATAAACTTAAAAGAAAAATGAATGAATGACTATCTCTAAGCTCTCTGGTCTTCACTTCCTTCCCTATCCAGGTTGGATTCACGGCTCATCACTTCAAACTTTTGCAATATTCCCAACCTCCCAGCCCCTCTGTCCTCTTATACCTATCTAGTAACGTTCCAACTCTGGAAACATCCAGCTGTCACCTTCCCCGGGCCACATTTGGGTTGTGGAATGCTGGCAGAAACCATGACAGAGTGGCAGCAAATGTTGATTCCTTGGACAGTAACTACCTCCCTTCTTAACCCTCAATTATGCCCAGCAATCTCTCTTATTACTCAACTCTGCCTTCATTTTCCCTATAGATTCCTTAAAAATTTCCCTAATTATCTCAAGCCTCTGATGGCTCTACCTCTTCCATCATTTTCAGCAAATGATCTCAGCCCTTCTTCTGCCACCAGGTAGGGGCGTTCCCTCCCATCTGCCCTCCATACCATACCGATTCATTCCTCCTTTCCACGCTGCTCATGGATGTCATTCTTTCCAACCCACTGTAGTGAAGATTCTCCCCCTCTATCAGCAACCTTCCTCTACGCCACCGGCCGCCTCCCACTTACATTTATACAATCTTTGCTTATTTTGAATCTTTTAAAAGCATCCCTTGGTTTCTTAAAAGTTTTCAGGTTCTGCACTTTGGTGCTGTCTCCTGCCTTCACGGGCAAATTTGGGAAAGAAGTGTGCAAACCCAGTCTCAACGTTCTCACGTCCCCTTGCACGTCAAGCTGCTGTAGTCAGACTTCTGATTCAGCACATCCTTAAATCCTCCTTTCCAGGATCACCCAGGCCTCCTCACAGCTGTTGAAATTCTCTGCAACATTTAGCTCTTTCTCATAAATTTGGTCCTAAATAAAATGGAGAAAGGGAGGTCAGGGCGGGCAAAGCAGCTATGAAAACCCTGAAGCTTTAAGTGTTAGAGAACTGCCATCCAGTGGCTACCCAGCTCCCTGGGGGGTGGAACATTGACAAAAAGCCATCTCATCCAGACCACCAGACTTTCTTTGGGATTCTGGAAGCCAGGTTGCTTCTTTACTCGGCCATTTAGCAGTTCTTCAGACCTGGCTTGATTTCGGTGCACATGTGTCCTAGCCAGGGAGAGAAGGTTCCTCGGAGGCAAGGTCTATGTTTGCTGGAGATGGCATTGAGATGGCGACTTTGGGAACAGGGATTTTGCTAAATGCGTTTTTCTGTTTCCTCTCTGTTCCTGGCCCCTCGTTCTACACCTAAGAGGTTAATGGATGTTTGTTTTAATCTACCGAATCCAATAAAAAGGTGGACAGAGTCTTCTGACACAGGACCTTGCTGGGCTTTACTTTCTCAGAGGTATCTCTTTGTCCTGGAGAACTTATCCTTCATTCTCTGCACTCGGACTCTATTTTAAAATCAAATTTCCACGGAATCTGGGAAGACTCAGAAGAAAACTTTCTTTATTTCCCAGCCTGGCCACAGCCTCTGAGGAGGCCTTTGAACTTCATCAGACCAGCCATACTTTCCCGGCAAGTTTCTCCTGGAGGATAATGACACTCCCAGAAAAGGTAGCTCATGCCAGAGGACTCTGTGTTAGGTGACTTACGCAGCTTGTAAATTGTTTTCCTCCAGTTGGAAGATGGGGGTGGTATGTCACCAACAGAAATGAGTGTAGGGGGCATCTGTTGAAAACCGTTTCCCTCCTGGCTACCTTGCCAGTTTCTGCTTATACAATGCAGGCAGCTTGGGGGAACCATATTGTCCCTATAAGCTCATAACACATGGACAAATGATTAAAAACACATGGAAAACAGTTCCACAGCTAAGCTAAAATTCAGATGGGAATGGAAAATCAACTTGCAAAGCTTTCAACTGACTCGGGGCCAAATGTGGGACAGAATGCTAGGAGAAGTTGCCAAAAGAGAGGGAAGTTGGGGGGAAAAAAAAGCAACTCGTGGATAGGAAACCTAAAACAATGACACCTTGTATTGACAACCCTTTCCTAAGACTCTCCAAGAGTAGGCACCAAAATCAACTCTGGAAATATTAAGACCTTCATTTTGTGAAAGATTTTAGACAGATTTATATTTTCTACCCTCCATAAATAAAGGTTGGCTTGACTATCTTGGCAATACCTATGCGGAAACATAATGTTAAGTATCTGTAACATAAATATTAGAATATTACACATTTTTCCCTTCGAGGTGTGGGAATTAAGCAACAAGGTGACATGAGACAAACTGTGAAAAATCATGACAATAAAATGCAAAGGCAAAGCAGAACTCTCCAGTAAGACTTGCTTTCTGTGGCGTACCTGACCCTGGGCCCAACTTGGCCATAGAGCTGGGCGGGCCTCAGTCACAACTGCAGAAGTTCAATCCTCCGTTCAAATCTGAAACTCCAGGAAGCTTGTTATTTGAGGCTGGCCACTAAAATGACCCAAGGATTCTGGTGGGTAGGGAATCTGTAGGCAAGGAGATTTCCTGGGAGGGGAGCCAGTTTCTGCTGGGTTTTTTTTCTGTCCGTTAACTTCCGGTCCAAATCCTTCCTGACTCCCATATGACCTGAACCACCTTTCTCTCCATTCAGCACCATTTAATTTTTCATGTGCTCTTTGGGGGGCATGATGGATCCTCCATACATACAACAAGTGTGTTCCTTAAATGCTGAATGCAAAAGGAAATTTTGAAAATGTGGCTCCCATGGAGGAGCCATTCTTAGAAAATAACTATCCCTCAAGTCCTTAGCAACAAACAATTCTTTCTGTCATGCGAAAAACCATCTGCTAACGTGTCACTCTTTATAATGAGATTTGTGTATCATAGATCATGTCTGAAAGCAAAGCATATTGGGGTTTTAAAAAGGGCTTCCCTGGTCATCTGGATTTCTCCAAAAACTGGAAACATTTCCATGTTCAACACAAATGTCCTAACATGTGGGAGAGTTCTCACTTGTCATATGGAACTTTAAAACCCCAAGTTTCCCACCCCCAGATCCTCCTTCCCTGTTTACTGGTAAGCACAAGCACTGCTTAAAATAGTCACTCTCTCCCAGGTACTTTGAATCTCTCTCTCTTTCTCTCTCTCTCACAACAATTTTTCCAGGAAGTTATTGTTGTCCCATTTTATCTTTTTTTTTTTTTTTAATTTTTATGTTTATTTTTGAGAGAGAGAGAGACAGTGTGAGCAGGGGAGCAGAGAGGGAGAGGGAGACACAGAATCCGAAGCAGGCTCCAGGCTCTGAGCTGTCAGCACAGAGCCCGGCACAGGGCTCGAACCCACAGACTGACAGATCAGGACCTGAGCCGAAGTCGGACGCTTAACTGACTGAGCCACCCAGGTGCCCCCCCCCCATTTTTTCCTAAGTTATTTATTTTTGAGAGAGACATAGCACAAGCCGGGGAGGGGCAGAGAGAGGGAGAGACAGAGAATCCCAAGCAGGCTCCGCACCATCAGCACAGAGCCTGATGCAGAGATCGAACTCACAAAACTGTAAGATCATGACCTCAGCCAAAACTGAGCCACTCAGGTGCCCCTGTCCCCATTTTATAGATGAGAAATCTAAGTTTAAAGAATTTCAGGTACATAGCAAGTAAATGATAGAACTATGATATAAACCCACCTCATGTTTTTCCTTCATGTCAGCTTGCTTTTTTCAATGCAGCCATTAAAATGGTGCCCACATTATTTTATATTCTGCTACTTTAAAGTAACATTATGTGATAGAATTATCACTTTAATGGAGACAATATACTCTTCCATTAAGCATTCTTCTGTCATTGGATATTTAAGTCATATAATTTTACTCTAATATTTTATTGCCCTGAAAGAAAGATATCGTTATGTTTATAGCTCTCTTTCCGTTTGAAAAATTTCCATGTGGTAGAAATTACTTTACTGTTTCTTTCTTTAAACAGCTTTATTGAAATATAATTGACATACAATAAACATGTAAAGTGTACAATTTGATAGATTTAGACATATATATGTATATCTGTGAGATTATTACTATAATTGAGATGGTGAATATGGGTGCACCTGGGTGGCTCAGTCGGTTGAGTATCTGATTCTTGATTTCGGTTGAGGTCATGATCCCAGGGTTGTGGGATTGGGCCCTGGGTCATCAGGCTCCATGCTGAGCATGGGAGCCTGCTTGAGATTCTCTTTCTCTCTCTCTCTCACTCTCTGTCTCCTTCTGCCCCTATCACCTGCTTATTTTCTCTCTAAAAAAAAAAAAAAAAAAAGATAGTGAATATGTCCATCACCCCTAAAAGTTTTCTTCTGTCCCCTTTCAGTCCTTTCCCCTGCCTTTTCCTATCCTCCTCTCCCATTCCCAGGTAACATCCAATTTGCTTCCTGTTACTATGAAGTCTGCACTTTCTAGAAATTTCTATAAATGAAGTACATATACACTATGTGTTCTTTCTTGTCAATCTCTTTTCACTCAGCGTAATTATTTTGAGAATCATCTATGTTGTAGCAATATCTCATTTGTTTTTATTTCGAGAGAGATTTCATTGCAAGGATATACTATAATTTGTTTATACACTCACACAATAATGGACATTATTTGACTGTTACAAATAAAGATGCTATGAACATTCATAGATAATTCTGTGAATGGTAATATTCACTCCATTCTCTTGGGTAAATACCTAAGAGTGAAATAGCTGGATCACATGGTAGGCATGTGTTCAACTTTTTAAGAAATCACCACCTTGTTTTCCGGTGTGGTTGGACTATTTTATATTTCACCAGCGTGCATAACAGTTGTAATTTCTTCACATCCTCCCCAACACTTGGTATGGTCAGTCTTCATAATTTGAGTCATTCTAACAGGTGTGTATCTCACTGTGGCTTTAATTTAAAATTTCTTTTTTTTTTTTTAAGTCTTATTTTTATTTATTTTGAGAGAGAACACACAAGCACGGTTGGGACAGAGAGAGAGAGAATCGCAAGCAGGCTCTACACCGTCAGTGCAGAGCCCAACATGGGGCCGGAGTCCACAAACTGTGAGATCATGACCTGAGCCAAAGTCAAGACGCTTAACCAACTGTGCCACCCGGGTGTCCTAATTTACAATTCCTAATGACTAATGACTAATATGGTGACATATTTGCATTTACTTATTTGCCATCTATATAGATCTTCTTGTAATGTATCCGTTCAAATCTTCTGCCCATTTAAAAATTTGTTTATTAGTGGGGGTACCTGAGCGGCTCACTTTAAGCATCCAACTCTTGATTTCAGCTCAGGTCATGATCTCACAGCTTGTGGGTTCAAGGTCCACATCAGGCTCTGTGCTGACAAGGAGAGAGACAACCCCTCCCCTGCTCAAGTTCTAACTCTCTCAAAATTAGTAAAGAAACTCTAAAAATCATTATAAATAAATTAATTAATAAAATAAAACTCTTATTGATTTTTGAGGGTTTCTTTTATATAGTCTGGATATAAGTTCTTTATCAGAGAAATGCATAGTAAATATTTTCTCCCAGACTGTGGCCTGTCATTTTCTTAACCGTGGCTTGATCAAGATGTATTATCCTTTCGTATATATTGTTGGCTTTGAATTGGTAAATTTTTGTTTAAAGGTTTTCTATCTATATTCACGGGGGATATTGGTCTGTAGTTTCCTTATAATATTTTTAATGGTTTGGTATTAGAGCAATCCTGGCCTCAGAATGAATGAGTCAGAAGGTATTCTTTTGCGATTTTCTGGATGAGTTTTGTAGACTTGGTGCCATTTCTTCCTTAAATATTTGTAAAATTCAATAGTGAAGCTATCTGGGCCTTAGTAATCTGTGTTCTCTCTCATTTTTTTCTGATTGGTCCAGGTAGAGATTTGTCAATTTTATCAATATTCTGAAAAAAACAAGCTTTTGGTTTCATTGATTTTCTCTGTGTTTCTTTTTCCCATTTCATTGATTTCCACTCTGATATTTTCTATTTCCTTATTTCTGCTCTCTTCTTTTTCTACTTTCTTAAGGTGGAAGCTAAAGTTAAGACCTTTCTTCTTTCTAATACATCTAGTGTGATAAAATTTCCTCCTAAGTAATGCCTTGAGAAATGCATCCCACAATCTTTGATACGCTGTGTTTTCGTTTTTATTCAGTTCACCATACTTTTTAAACTTCCCTTTGATTTCTTCTTTAACCCATGAGTTGAAGAAGTTTCTAATTTAGTTTCCAAACACATAGGGGTTTTCCAGGGATATCTTTGTTATTGATTTTTAATTTAACTCCATTATGATCAGAGAACATATTTTGTATAACTTAAGTCCTTTTGAATTTATTGAGACTCATTTTATGTCCCAGAATATGGTTCATCCCAGCAATGTTTCCTGTGCACTTGAAAAAAATATCTATTCTGCTGCTGTTGGGTGGAATGTTCTAGCAATGTCAGTTAGATTAATTTGGTTAACAGTATCCACATTTCTCAATCTTTATTGATTTCCTGCCTACTTGTTCTATTAATTATTGAGAAGGGTATTAACATTTTTAATATAATTGTAGATTTGTTTATTTCTATCAGTTTTTGTTTGTGTATTTTTAAACATGGTTATTAGATGCATAAATATTTAGAATTATTATGTCCTCTTGATGTATTAACCCCCTAAATGATAAAATAGGCTCCTTTAACCTTGATGATATTCTGATCTAAAATCTACTCTATTAATATATCTGCTTCAGCTTGCTTTTGACTAGTTTTGGGATAGTATATATTTTTTCATTTTTCTTCTGTAGAGTAAGTTGGGATTGATTGCCTTTGGGAAGCAAAAATACAGATGGGGATAGAAGCAAAAGGTGAACTCATACTTCGTTGCTTGGAAAAAGTATTGCGGGTTACCATAAGGCCCTTAATGGAAGTGTTGGTTGATTTTTGTTCCTTTCTGTCTTAAGATAAACTAGGCTTTATTGCCTAGGAGACTATAAGACCTATAAAAACTGTTCAAAATGAACAGTTATGTGTGTAAGTTACGAGGAGGGTATATTCATTTCCTGCATGATCCTGTTCTAAAGACTTGTAGAATTATTTTTAGAAAATCAGGGCATTCTGGACATTACACATATCCAGACACACTCCGCCATCAGTAACAGCCCTCCGTGATTAATGGAGAGAAAGGAGGAAGATCAATAAAGCCGTACTGTAAGTTACAAAGTATGTCCAATCAACATTCTCTTCCCCTTAACCAACTATATAAATAAACAAAAAACTGGGTGAGACATGAGGCAAAGACTGGAAAAAGTATCTTGGATGAATCAGATAAACACACAGCAAATATATCAACCCCTTTATAGCTTTCTAAAATAAATTTTTACATGGTGACTTTAATAGCACTGTTCTTGAGAGATATACTTCCTATAACATAACACTCAACATTTTAAAGTGCACGCTTGAGTGGTTTTTAGCATATTCACTATGTTCTGCCACCACCACCACTAATTCCAGATCATTCCATACCCTCAAAAAGAGCCTCTGTACCCATCAGCAGTTAGTTTCAGTTTCCCCCTCCCCCACCCCCGAGCAACCACCAAGCTCCTTTTCTGTCTTTATAAATATGCCTACTTTGGACATTTCATATGAATGGATCATGCAGTACACAGACCTTTCCTGTCCATCTTCTTTTACTTAAAGTTATGTTGTCAAGCATATGTCAAAAATACTCATCATTCAAAGGTATTGTACTTGAATTTAAGCAAACCATTTGTTCAGAGTGGCAATAATTAGAATAGGTTGAATAATTGGAAAAGATTCAGCCTACAATTTGCAAATCTCTAGTTCTAGTGCTAATCTCTCCCCACTTCATCTTTTTTTTTTAAATAATGCTTTTATTTATTTTTGAGAGAGCGCGAGAGGGGGACAGAGGATCCAAAGTGAGCCTGACGCGGGGCTCGAACACAAACCACGAGATCAAGACCTGAGCCAAAGTCAGATGCTCAACGGAAGAAGCCATCCAGGCGCCCCTCTCACTTTAACTTCTAAAGGCTTCAGTGTTCTCTGCTCTACAATAAAGATACTAGGTGAGATGATATGATTGTTCTCTCTTTATCCTGTTCCTCTGAGTAACTTAAAGACACAGAGACACATACTGCTTGTCTTGTTGCAAAGATCAATCGGCTAGATTTGAAAACTTTAGTTCCTAACTTGATCTGGAGGCAGGAAATTTGGGACAGCTGCTCTCCGTAACACTTTGACCTGATTATAAGCTCAGGAAGTAATACCAATTTCTTAATCAGGAGAGAAATATTACAAAAGACAGCCTGAACTCTCCATATGGGGGTGTGTTTCCCTTCAATTCTGAAAAGGGATAATGTAATCAATGGTTTTCACTGTGACTTCCTCCCTGATAAAGTTTCACGCTTAAAAAAAAAAGAAATTTGCATGTATACGCTATACTTTTATATTTTTATTTTCCTATCTCATTCACAATAATATCTCTAGTAGGATTGGCACGTAATATTCCATATTTGTTGACTAAATGGTAGATGGATGAGTGGATGGGTGGCTGAGTAGATGGATGAAAGCCATGTAACTAAAGTTTGCTTTAAACAGTAAGGATAAAAAAGACATGCTGAGTTTTCTTTCCCATCCCTTCTTACCGTGGATAGAGTAAATACAAAACGTTAGGGGCTCCTGGGTGGCTCAGTCAGTTAAGCGTCTGAGTGAATTTCGGTTCAGGTCATGATCTCAGTTTTGTGAGTTGAGCCCAGCCTCGGGCTCTGTGCTGACCGTGCAGAGCCTGCTTAGGATTTTCTCTCCCCCCCCCCCTTTGTCTGCCACTCCCCTACTCACACTTCCTCTGTCTTTCCCAAAATAAATAAACTTAATGAAATAATAAATATAAAATGTTAAAAATTAAAGCAACAGTGGTTCAGAAGTAGAAATAAGATCATTTTATTAATTTTGATACAATGCTAGAAACAGTACATTGAACATGCGGCTTGGTTGCAAAAATTAATCAGCACCAGTTCTTGGTTTGAATTATACAGAACCATAGTGTTAATGAAAAAACATGTGCGTGTTCTTTTTGACTGTATTAAAAATATACAAAAATGGAAATGTAAATAAAGGTCACCTGGTTCATTTTTACCATTCCTTGGAAGGAGATGAAATAATTATCATCTGTTTTTAAGTTTATGTTTAGCAAAATATATGCCATACATATATATGTATATATATGTATGCTTTGGTTAAAAAGCAAACATCACAGGATACTGAAAAGCTACACACTGTTTAGCTGGGTTGATGCTCTTGGGTAGAGGGGACTTTTCCTAAGGTACTCGAATCTGGGGAGAAGAGCCGGGTGGCACGTAAGTCTTTCTTTCTGATGCTCTCCTTCTTAGCTACCACCTGTCCCATCTCTTCTGCTCAACCCTTCTCTCCTTTCTCCTATAATCTCCCCTCTCTGTTCTACCATTACACCATTTCCTTCCTTCCTGCTCCCACCAGAACCTGACAGGTGACAATGACCGATCTTGGCAGAGAGAACATGACGATAATTTACTTTTTTTTAAGCTTTTATTTTTTGGGGTACCTGGGTGGCTCAGTCGATTCAGCATCCACTTTAGCTCAGGTCATGATCTCGCAGTTTGTGGGTTTGAGCCCCGTGTTGGGCTCTGGGCTGACAGCTCAGAACCTGGAGCCTGCTTCAGATTCTGTGTCTCCCTCTCTCTCTGCCTCTCCCTCACTCGTGCTCTCTCTCTCTTTCTCTCTCTCAAAAATAAACATTAAAAAAATTTTTTTTAAGATTTTAAGTAGTCTCTACATCCGACCTGGGGCTCAAACTCACAACACCAAGATGAAGTGTTGCACATTCCATCGACCGAGCCAGTTAGGTGCCCCCCGCTCCTTTTTTTGCTTGTGTGTGTGTGTGTGTGTGTGTGTGTGTGTCTGTCTGTCTGTTTATTTTTCAGATGACAATCATTTACTTCTTTTTCCCCCCTGAGTCAAAGGGGAATGGAGAAAGGAATATGAGAAAGGAATAAGTTCATGATAAATATTGCCCAGCTCCCCAACTTGTCCAAATGCTTGTTTGTTATCTTCTTTCAATTACTTGGCTATTACAACCTGATTGCTGCCTTCACAAGCAGGAATACTTAAAAATATTATTCTCGTATTTCTAGTTGCTATACAAATCAAAACACCCTCTCCTTGTGCTAACATTTGCAATTACACTTACATATCATTGTCATTTCAGAAAAGTATGATAAAATCTACCGCACTGACCAGGTTCTACTCAACAGCCATGGTTCTGGATTCCCAGTTTTGACTAGTTAACATAGTCCTAGGGTTTTAGTAGGAAGAAGTGGCCCCTGAGTTCTCCATTTCTTGAACTTTTACTTTCCCTCCTAGGATGGACCTCTTTAGGTAAACAACTCTTCGTTTCTTTAACTGGCATCTCACCTGCCCGCACTACAGAGGCCCGTGGACCAGAAAGGATGGGAGCTGGTATGGAGGGTGGGTTTTGAATCTTTTGGTTAAATACCAGAGAATGCTTGTGTCATACAAGAGATCTGGATGTTGTATCAGTCCAGACTACTCGTGATACCGAAGGTAAGGAGCCTTCTGACTCCGCGATGCCATTAATGCCTAAACTTTATCCCAGCTGCTCTTTGTAAATACTTCTAATAACTAAAATCTTGATAAATGAGCAGAAATAAGACAAGCTGGTCATGCGTTATATCCAGAAACCGGACTGAATCTCTTCAGTTTATTTTAGTTTTACTGAACATGTTATTATAATAAAACCTGCACCACAGCTTTCGTCTACTTGGGAACCCCATTTTGATGCTGAAATTACACCGGTGCTCAGAGAGAAAGTTACATTTGGCACAACCGTTCTTTTCAGTGATTGTGAAGAGGAAAATTTAGAGCGAACGCTTCAGAAGTAAATTTCTAATTTCCTGTAATTAAACCTTGATTTCAGATGGGAGTTCTTGTAAGGCTGCAACACGTCTCACTGGTACAAAAATGTTTTGTTCTGCTGATATTATAAATTAATAAGGTACCTTTATGTTAGCGAATCAACTTAGCGTGTCATTTCTACAAATATTAAAGACTTCAGGGCTCAAAATTATATCAAAATCCTTCCTGAGAATATAGGTTTTCAAGGGCTCTGTTTTCAGTATTATTTTTCTTTGTTCATCAACATAGTTCATTGGGACACTTCTGAGGAAGCAGCGTTTTTCTCCCAACTTGTAACCCTCATTCACATATACTCTATTTCAAACGTCCTTGAGAAATGTCACCGCGTACTACACACACAAATGAAAAGAGAGGTTCGTGTGGCTTCAGATTTCTCATGAATCCGTAAGGCCAGGGAAATGGAATGATTGGCTTTGGAATGGTACAAGGCCAACATTTTCATTGAAGAAAGCAATCTGTCTCACGAGTGGTGATGGGTAGACCTCTGGGGTACAGGTAGCCTCTGAATTCTCACTTGAACTAGAGCTTTGCAAATGAGTTTCCATCTGTGAGATTCTCCCATGTAAAGCCTTCCTTTTCCACCACGGACAATACTCTTTTTATCCACAGCCTCTTATCTTAGGTTTCACATGTGAAAGACCTCCAAAGGGGCAAAGCAACGATGGCACCTCAACTGTGATTTAAGGAACCGGTAGAATTTCTTTTACTCAGACTGAAGTGGGAGAAGCACCAGCAATACAGATTTTGGAATGGGCTCATTTGAGATATTGGGATTAAAAAAAAAAATCCAAGGACCATGAAATTGGTACTGACTCAGATATGGAGTGGGGTCAGGATGGGAGTCTCCTGGAATCAGCAAATCTTGGACCATATAATACTTCAGGCATTTATTCTGAAATGTATTGAAATCCAAGAATTGTCTGTCTTCCCTAAAGAAATATTCATTGATCGATCTTCCTGGAACTCTTCTTCTATGTTCCTTTTTTACCAGATAGAATCACTCATAAACTATGATTTAAAAAAAAAATGTACCCAGTCAATCATGACACCTTGTCTTCTATTGAACAACATGTACAAATCCTGTAAATAAATAGGTGAGAAATTCCAAGTGGGCACCTGTAAGGCTAGTTACATTTCGAGTTTCCTGGAGCACACGTAACTGTGCGGTTTGCTCTTGCTACAGTCCTGCGTTTGCCATTTCCCTTGTCTTTGAGCCAAAACACAGTTCTTCCCAGGCTTTGAACGTGGAGGGGGGCCCTTCCTCCAGTTGGTGAAGACGACAGGTTCACCACCAATCCACTCCCAGTGGCCAGCATGCACTTGGTCATTCAAACCTGATGTGAACCAAAGAATGTGCCAAATTATTTTATTACATTTATGCTTGGGTATATCACATCAGTCTCTTGCTCTAATCTCAGCAATCATGTACAAACATGAGCCTACATTCTGAAACACAGAATAGGATCTGGGAATCCTAAGACACAGTTGAGAACGTTTGGCCGATCCGAATCCAAATCCTCGATCTACCACTTGCTAGTTGAGCATCTTCGGGCAGGTTACTTAACCACTTTGAGTTTTAGTTTCCTCATCTAAGAAATGGGAATAAAAATAGTATATCGAGGGCCATTTTCAGTATGAAATAAGATAATGCATGTACGTTTCACAGCACACATGCATGTTTAATAAATGGCAATTATTATTCGTATTATTCCACAGGCAGAACTCCTATCCCAGGGAAACAGGTTACACTCTTGTCTATAGTTCTTCTTCTTTGCTATTTAAATCTCTTGGTTTTCATATTCGAGAGTAGCTTAACTAGATATTATTTTTAGTCTGGAACGTAAGATTTTTTTTCAGTCTGCTATAATTCCAACAAAAAGCAGCTTTTCTCAACTTGCCTCTCTACTCCCACTGGCAATTTTACAAATTACACTTCAGTGTTGCAAAGCTTTTGTAATTTTTCTTAAAGAAACATTCCTCCTCCTCACTCTCCTTCATAATAGAAATAGAGAGAATAAAATCAGAAAAGAATCCCCTGTAACACCATGATCTGACATCTCCCAACCAAATTTAACCATGAAAATAGTCTTAGCTGCATAACCTATCACCTCCTGAGTGAGCCTCCCTCAATATTTTGGGGTAGAATAAAATGAACTATCTCCTTCCGGATTGTTTCCTTGCATCTTTGATCAGAAGATGCTATGCCTAAGTATTCTGTGGGAACAGAGCCTTGAAATCAGTCATTGTGGAAGTGAAGAAAATGTCTCCTCTAGCTTTAACTTAATACCCTCAGAAAATTTCAGAATTTCGAGATGTACTAAGTATTACAGAGATTCGGAGAAGCCAAGATTGGGTTTAGTACAGTTCCCTGAAATCCAATACCTTCAAGGTCAGAGGGTGAAAATACTGACTTTGAAGCACCCTGAGAATTCTACTTCTAAAAATAGAATCTGAAGAGATTTGTATTCTTGTTAAAATTGAAGAAGATGTTAAAACTTCAGAAAACAAAGGATAAAATTAAGATCGCCTATACTTGTCAATAGCTGCAAACATTTCTAATTCTTTAACGTATTTCTTTATATATGCATATGTATATACCATATATGCATATATATATCACATGTATATAAATTTTTTCTCATAATTATTTTCTGCTTCATATCGCTGTGGACTCTGCTTTTTTACTTAGCACCTGCCACAAATGCAATACGTTATGTATTTTATATGTAATATGTTTCCAACGTGTATTTCTTGAATGAAATAATAAACATAAAGCACTTTGTTATGTCTTTAATATTTTATGCCTTACAAAAGCATTAAATATTAAATACTCCTTCTTGTGGCTATACTATAATTTATTTAACCATCCCCTATTGACAAGTGCTTCTAATTTTTTTACTTTTAGAAATACCATTTGTTGAATTCTCTTACCTATAATCCAAGCCACATCCCTTATTATTTCTTTGAGATAGATGTCCAAAAATGAAAGCATTGTGTAACTAAAATGAGTTTTAAAAGGCAGACCATCCACTGGGTGCCCCCTCCAAAAAAGAAAAAACAGACTGTCCAATCATCGAACTGTTGCCTGTTACTGTAAACCACAATTATTTGGCCCATGGGAGGGAGACGCCTCCTTCATGTTCTTGCCTCCCTCCTCAGCGCAGACACTTGCCTATCCAAAATGGCTTCCGTCCGCTGATGTCCCACAGCCACCGCATATGCTGCCTGGAGAGAACGGTAACGAGGCTGCCCAGGTGACTGCAAACAAACAAAAAGGAAAGCATTGGTGACAGGGACTCCAACACTCCTGTTGATATGGGATGCAGAACAGAAATCAAATCTGTTCAAAATAGAAAAGTGTATACACACACACACACACACACACACACGGAAAATTTTCCAAGACTTTTATACTCTTTCATTTTTTTTTTTATTTTAACGACTATCTGTAAGGTGGGATAGGTAACAGCAAAGAAAGGGATTTTTTTTATACTATCTAGGCACAAATTCAACAGTTTTTAAATATCTTTAGAAAAATCAGCAACTACCTACTTATAAAAATTAATGCCAAAATATTACTCCTCTCGCAGAGGGTCTATCTCTAAATGGCATAAATTTGGCAAGTATCCAGTTAATTTGACCAGTAAGGTAACGCAGACTATTCAGATAAAATTACTCGAGGCCGACATTTTGCGCTTGGTGTGTTTAATCAAATATCCCAATAATTGTGACCCTTTGATCATACTCAGTGAAATGAGAATGAAATGTTCATAGGCTGTAAAAAAGTTAAAGCACATAGTCCTATAATCATACATATTTTCCCCCCAAATAGAATTGTTTTTATGTTTAAGGTGTATAGCATAATGACTTGACTCATATGCATTGTAAGATGATTACCATGGTGAGTTTAGGTAGCATCCATCGTCTCGTATAGATAGAAAAAAACAGGAAAAACAAAATTATTTCCTTGTGGTGAGAACTCTTGGGATTTACTCTCTTAATAACTCTCATATATCATATATCATATAATATCATATAATATCATATATCAGTGTCAGCTACATTCCTCATATTGTATGTGATATCCCAGTACTTAATCATCTTATAACTGAAAGTCTGTACCTTTTGACCACCTTCATCCAATTACTTCACCCCATATCCCTGGCCTCTGCCACTCACATCTGATCTTTTTTCTTGTGAGTTTGTTGTTTTGTTTTGTTTTAAGATTCTACATATCAGTGAGATTGTATAGTATTTGTCTTTCTCTATCAGATTCATTTCACTTTGCATAATACTCTCGATGCATATCATGTTGTTACAAATGGTAGGATTTCCTTCTTTTTTATGGCTGAATAATATTCCTGGGTGTGTGTATGTGTATCACAACTTCTTTATTCATTCATCTGTCAATGGAAGCTTAGGTTATTTCAATGCCTCAGCTATTATAAATAATAAACATGCTACAACATGGGGGTGCAGATATCTCCACAACATTCTATTTTGATTTCCTTCAGATATAATCCCAGAAGTGGAATTTCTGGATCATCTGGTAGTTCTTTTTTTCTTTTTAGGGAGAGAGAGAGAGAGAGAGAGAGCAAGAGAGAGCGAGGGAGCATGAGCAGAAGAGAGGGGCAGAGGGAAAGAAAGAGAGGATCTTAAGCAGGCTCCAAACTCAGCTCAGAGCCCAACTCAGGGCTTGATCATGACCTGAGCCACAACCCAGAGTCGCACACTCCATTGGCTGAGCGAACCAGGCGCCCCAAGGTAGTTCTGTCTAGAATCTTTTGAGGATACTCCATACTGTTTTCCACAGTGTCTGCACCAATTTGCAATCTCATCACTAGTACACGGCGGGGTTTTTTTTTCTCCACGTCCTCACCAGCAATTGTTATCTCCTATCTTTTTGATGATAGACATTATAACTGGCATGAGAATTCTTTATGAACTATTTTTGTAGCTAGCTGAATTATTCCTATAAGCAATATTTGATTGTTTCTAATTCTCCAACAGTGCTCATTAAAAGCTCTTTAAAATGCCTTCAGTAAAAGGCTTGTAATTATTTTTTTCTTTTGTTCTTTTTTTTTTTTTTTAATACAGAAAATTTCAAATAAGAAACAAAGCCACCAGGTTCTTGTCTGGTTAATATCCACTGATGTTTTTAAAAGTAGGAAACAAAACTGGTAATACTTGTACCCGTTTAGAAAACTGTTGAATTGAATTTTATTCATTTTGCCTGTCTTTCCAAACTTCAGAGGCATTTCTCTGCTTTTCCAGATCACCTATGGTGAACATAATTTATCCATTTCTTAATGATTTTTTCCCCACTAAAACCAGTACTTTACTGTTCTATAATGCAGTGGTAAATTCTAGGACTTCTGAGATACATAAGGCTCTCTTCTTTACCCTTCTCCTAGTGGCCTCAGCCTGCTGGATTTGGGTTTTGGTGACTGGGCTCTGACCTCATTATTTACTGTCATCTCCTGTCTGACAGTTACAGCAGATTTGACGGCACAACTTCTTCCCTTCCTCTCACATCCAATATGGTAATTCTAACGTGTTGAGGGTTTAGAACCCAGAGTATCAAATGTGTGTTAAATGTAGGCCAAGGGAAGGCTCACGGGGCTGCCTCACTCAACATGGTGTACTGAACAGAGTGTGGGAGACCTGCGTTCTCTTCCCGCTCTGCCTCTAATTCCTTTACGGATACAACTGGAGCCTTCATCATCAGGCAGTAACAGGTCTCATTCAAGGATATTTACCGTCTCCTCTTGCTTTAAGATTCTTGAAACTATCGTTAGAACAGACTTTGTAAAATCCATTTTCACTGGCATGAACGTTATTTATATAGATATGTATATAGAGAGATATACAAATGAAAAAAGAGACACATAAATAAAAATCTTTTGACAGCTCTGCAATTTGAAGGCATTCAAAGTATAGTGTTAAAAACAGAAACTTTAAATTTCATATATTGAAAAAAAAGAAAAAAGTTTAAAAAATTAAATAAAATGTAATTATATTGTTCACCAAAAAAATAAATAAATAAATAAATAAATAAATAAATAAAATTAAAAAAAAAATAAAACAGAAACTTTGATTTGCCTAGGTAAAGAAATACACATCTACTCCTTTGAAATGTTTTGAGTAAGTACAGATGTACTTCAGAGCAACTCTTTAAGGATAGGCCAGCAGGGGTTCCAGACACTCCTGTGGGAAAACAAAATGGTTTCATAGATAATGATTTATAATAAGAGAATTACCAATGTACAATGACTGCCTAAGGAAACGAGCAGATGAGATTACAATATGTAAATTCAAGAAATACCTAATCTAGGAGTCTGGCTCCTCTGAGTTGGAAAAATAATAAAACACCAATGGAGAGGAAAGGAGATGGGAGATAAAGATTGAGTTGAGTTAGCAATCTGATTAGGGACAAGGAGTAAAGCCAAATTTGTTGTTCTTCCTGAAACATGGGTGCTGTAAACGACCCTTAGTAAAGGATCTTCAGGGAAGGGAGGGAGCCCCAGGAAACGCAGCCCAGAATTGAATAATGATCCCTGATACCAAATCAAAAACATACTAGTATTAATAGTAACTCTAATTATAAACTGTAAAAACCTGTCCTAAAATTAAGTCATAGGAAGGCAAATATCCAGGTTGCGAAATGTTAAAACTGTAAGTTTTATAGCACAGAAGGAATTGATGATTCCCAGAATATCTGTTGTTCTTTCTTTTATATACATATTTTTAATTAAGTTTTTTTAATCTTAATTCCAGTATTGTTAACGGGCAGTGCTATATCAGATTCAGGTGTATGATATAGTGAAGAGTATCTGGTGTTCAAGACGAAGATGGTGGAGAAGAACAAAACAAAATGACCCTGAAAGGGAATAGGTGAAGGGAGGCACGGAGGCCCAACAGGTGAACAAAAACACAATGACTGGTAGAGGAGGTCTCGGGGTTCAGAGAAAAATTACCCTGAGGAGGGGGGCCTCCTGCCCAAAAATGTTCCTTGCAGAAGGACCAAACCAAAGGACTATGGAGATCTTTTCGTTTTCCTTTTCAGTTTTGCTTTCCACTCGCCCCTAGACATTTTGTGAAATGTAAAGAGTTACCAATGTACATTTTGTGAAATGTAACTAGTTATCAACCGTTCCCGGGGGTAATCATTCTTGTCCTTTTGAGATGCAATGCATATTGAAGTGTCATACAAATACAATCAGATCACATATTCATACTCATCTTTTCCAAATAAAGTTTCAAAATGAAAGCTTTTCGTGATATTTTAAAAATCTCACACACACGCAGTTTCCTTACCTCTCTTAACACATTCTGGGATACCATCAGAAATGGTATTTGATAGACGTTTTAAGTTCTGGACCATTCTGGCAAATAGATAATGTGCAATTTGAAAGAGTTTATATTACTGATACATAATTAGTTTCTTTCTAAAATATGATGGAAAAACTCCAATTGTCCTTAATTATTTTTGTCCTGAAAACATTCTCAGTTTAATATCTATAAAGAAATCACAGTTTTAGAGCTTAAAACAATTCCGAGACCAGCATTTATCAAAATAACTTCAAAAATAATTGAACAAATTACTTCTGAACCTGCTTATAAAATCATGTTTGATCTACTAGATATGATCTTTAATATCCTTGAATTAATAAGAGAGATGGAAATTTTCCATCACTACTATAATAGATGTTATAATAGTTATTCTAGCACAAACTATCCTCCTATTTATACTATTTCTAAATACCATTTATGTTCTCATATATGCAATCAACATATACTGCTTGTACCTCACATTGTTGCACTGAGATCCAGAGAACTTCTTAACTAGATCTACAGTACGACATCAACTCAGTGAAAGCTAAATGCTACCATTTAAATTTAGTGACTTTCACATTCTTAATAGAGCTTTCTGAGAAGGAGATGTGGGAAGGAATTGTCAGGATTGTATGAAACACCCTACTGATGTAAAATGCAGCGTTTAAAGACTTGCCGTAAGGACAGCCGTATCTGGAGAAAGATGCTGTCAATTTCTATGAAGCTCATTGATGAATGAAGAATGATTTAGTTATTGGCTTGTGGGGCCAATACTCGGGGATAAGACTTTAAAATGCAGTCTGGGGGCACCTGGGTGGCTCAGTCGGTTAAGCGTCCGACTTCGGCTCAGGTCATGATCTCACGGTCTGTGAGATCGAGCCCCGCGTCGGGCTCTGTGCTGACAGCTCAGAGCCTGGAGTCTGTTTCAGATTCTGTGTCTCCCTCTCTCTCTGACCCTCCCCCCACTTATGCTCTCTGTCCCAAAAATAAAAAACAAACGTTAAAAATTTTTTTTTTAAAAATGCAGTCTGGGATCGCCTGGGTGGCTCAGTTGGGTAAGTGTCCAACTTCCACTCAGGTCATGATCTCGCAGTTTGTGAGTTCGAACCCTGCGTTGGGCTCTGTGCTGACAGCTCAGAGCCTGGAGCCTGCTTCAGATTCTCTGTCTCCCTCTCTCTGCCTTTCATCTGCTCACACTCTGTCTCTCTCTCTCTCTCTCTCTCTCTCTGTCTCTCTCTCTCTCTCAAAAGTAAATAAACATTTTTTAAAAAGTTTTTAGTGCAGTCTTGTCTAGATATTTCTAGTATGGTAAGTACCCAAATATTTGTTGAATGCAGTGAATTAAACTGAGAACCTGATTGTACCTTAGGTTTGCTGTGAAAGGTAACTTTGATTCCAATCCAAAGGAAATTTAGACTCCATAATTTAATAAAAATCATAACACGTTTGTGCCGCGAAAGATACAAAATATTAATACTCCATTTGGGAACCTGCTTTAGGTTAGTTCAACATAGCTGTGCTGTCGATTCACCTGAGATGAGAGAGTCCCTATGTTTATGGAGCTGTTTTGGAGAGTGTCATAGAAAATGGGAGTCCTGTGGCTTCCACTTACTCGCCTATGTGATCACGAGCAAGTGATTTTGCTCCCCCAAATGTCTTCTGTTTTATCTGCAGACAATAATGCCACAGAAGTGATGAGAGGATCAGATCAGTTACTATATGTGAAAGAATTCTGTAAACAATAAGGGGTTATATCAAAGGAAGGCATCACCGGCAAGGCCAGGCTGCCGTAGCAGGGTCAGGGTACAATGCTTCGACCCAAGTGGCAGATGAAATCTTAGGTCAAATGCAT